>NC_142840.1:18787878-19090909 GCF_061612785.1 Hesperophylax consimilis | reverse complement strand
TCTGTGAGTTTCTCTTACGATTCGCAAAGCGCTTTTCAATATCATTCAATTGTACAGTTCTCTTAGTCTGTTGGTTGGTGTTTATCGCCGTGTTACTAACCAAAGACTTCAATTGAAAAATAAGGTCATGATTGACTGTTGCAATCTCAATGTTATCGTTAGATATTCGGCTGTCGTAAACATCGGCTTTTTGAAGTCTCTGTAAATCTTGCCAATGCAATTCGCTCGTCATTACCAATATCACGTTTCACTTTGAGGCAACCAAGGCAAGGCGATAAAAATAAGCAAAAACAGCTTATGTTCATTCGCGAATGGCTAGTTCTTGAAGCTATTTAGAACCATTGCTCGACCGATCTTCGAGCCCTGTCGAACGAGATAGACTTCGATAGAAAACAGTTCAAGTTTAAGATAAAGCCCTACCCTAAAATAAAGCCCACAAAAATGTACGGCGCGCGGTTTTGGTGTTTCGGACAGACCTCTGTTGAATTAGCGCAATCAAATTTCTAATCTTAAGAACATAAGTGATGAAGTCGTGTAAAAACAATATTCGGAGCGCGACCCGGCTTAAGGCGATAATGCTAAATCACTATTTTAATTAATCTTTATAACGAATTGGTGTACATTATGAATACCAAAAATATGCTTTAGATAAATTGAAAGTTTTCCTATCGTTTCGCTTGAGTAGAATACAAATAAAAAAATAAATTACTCAATAAAAAATATAAATTTAAACTACTAAAAATTTTTTTTTTCAATAGAAATGTATGAACGCGTAAAAGAAACAACTTTTTAAAAATACATTATAATAGCTAAGATTACCTGTGACAGTTTCATTTGATTAATTTTTATGTTTTCTTGTAAAATTAAGAATGTACACCTTTTTGGCTTGTAGCTTCTCTTAATGAACGAACGTAAGGTTGACTAGGTTGGCCCTAGCATGCCTAGAAAATCGTCTTTCCGTGGGGATTATTTTAATTAATTCTGGTGAACGTATTACTAAAATCTCAAATGTTTCCTGATTGATCCCTCGGTAAGTTACTAATTCATCGTCTGTAAAATAAAATCGGGTGCTTACAGCTAATTTTATAGTTGAAAAACGTTTTATAAAATTTTCAAACCGTTTTTCACAAAATATTTTTATGGTAAGGTCCTGTGTTTATTAATCTTAAATATAAATAACTTACACCCGTAGGGATCCCTCTAGAAACATTTGAGATTTTAGTAATACGTTCATCAGAAATAATTTAAATGTGAGCGTCGAGCAAACCTCCGTTATTATAGTCTTATGTCGCCTTAAACGAACCTTATTTTCGAACCCATGAAAAATCGCGAGATATTATAATTGTAGGATTTGTGAAGCTGAAAGTATTTATAAAATATTTGCCTCAGGATCATTGCATTTCATAAAGTAAATATTGTTTTTTCCTCAGATTCGATCAGCAATTTTCCTTTCGAATGAACACCGTAAGTAAACTTGATAATCTCGAAATCTGTCACTAAATGAAAATTTAATCAAAAGAAATACACATTTCAAAGGGAAAATTATACAAACGAAATAATTCTTTGATTATAGGTTAGCTACCTACTTTATGGCTTGTCTGAACAATCGGTTCCAATTTTGAAAATAACTTTAAATTCAAAACAAATTTGAGTTGATTGATCGTGAAAATTTCACGCAGGAATAACTAATGCACATCATCACAGACAACCCAAATTAGTATGTACATATGGTGATATATATTATGGTGAATACTCTGTCTATAAATTCGAACGAATGATTCGATTTACATTGAATAATCGGATTTTGTAGGTATTACTTACTCGTATCAGCGATTACGATAACCTTTAAGGTTAAAATGATTTGCAGTTACTCACTAAGTACGGGAGTCGTTTTTTGCATAACTAGTTTTCACTTATTTGAATAATAAATTATAGTTACAAAATTTACCGAAACCTATTACCATAAATTCTTTTTTTTTCCTTCTCACTCGTATAAATAACAATGATTCGTTTGACTGACACCAAAAACAGTTTTTCCAATTCAGAATAACTTCATAATTTATGCATTGTCTGCCCAACGCGTAGATGGAGAAAATTTGCAAATTCTCACCAAAATAAAATATGTACATAATAATGTAAGGATTGATGTACTTTCCATTGAACATAGATCCATTTAGTAAATAAATATGTGGAAATGTGTCGGTACATTATTCAAAATTGTTTTCTGTTGACCGATTGTATTGTCAGAGCAAACCTATATCTAGACCTTCAATCATATTGTTATTTGATATGTTCCGAGGACATTTTTTTGACTGTCATATGAAAGATATTGGAATTAGTGAAGGGCATATGAATATTTTGGTACCTATCGAAAATTAATATTGTCCTCCACGCTTGGAGTTCACTTGTGTTGTGGAGGATATTTTTCAAGGGGTTTTCATTTTGATAGCGGAATGATATTTCGAATCACCAGAACAGTGGCAAAATCAAATTGAATTTTGAAAAAAAAAAAAAAAAATGGTGTTTAATTCGTAGAACTCCATTTAATTTTTTTTTTAATTTAATAATATAATTATTAAGTTCTGCAAGTATTTTTGGTTTTTGTTACAGCTATTTCGGCTTTCAAGGCCATTTTAAAATAGCTGTAACAATAACAAAAACCAAAAAATACTTGCAGAACTTAATAATTATACTATTAAATTTGATTTTAATTAAATTGAAAAAAAAAGTTACGATGTTTTGTTGATTTAAAATGTACATGTCATTGTGGTAATGTAATCGACCGATTGTTATAAGTACTCACTTAATGATATTTCGCTATTTTATAACCATTTATTAGAAACATTGCTAAACATTAAAACATGTTTCGAAACCTTCATTCGAATGAATTTTAATCGATATCTCGATTATTATGCTGCCCATCACTAATTGAACTAAGAAAATCTATTTGAAAAGCTATTTTACCTTGCGCCTATTTCTAGAAGACTGTTTTCTCAATGGTGATCAAAAAGTCGATTTCTAAGTGGATATTAATTGTGAATTCATTTCCTCGTCCGTGTAAGTAACACGTTTTCCTCCTCCGGTACTTTTACCCTTTGGCATCTTGAACCAACGTCATAGAAAATACTTTTTGTAGTTCATTTCGATTTCCGATTTTTAATCGACTGTAAAATCTACCCTTGTTTACGACCTCATTTACCGCCTCATTTTCTTGGCATCTATCTTACTTAGCACAGTGCAACAATACAACAAACACTATTTTGGAATTAGCAGAAATAGATCCACCGTTACATTGCTAAAATGCAGGGAATTAATTAAATATGTCTAATTTAACTAAGTGTTTTGTTATTTCTCCCATAAATTGGTCCTTTTCTTTGTCTTTATTGATAAATATCCACCCTACATATAAAAAGTTAATCAACAAACGGAATAATAATGATCACGTCATTTCCGTTATAAGATATCCATTAGATTGATTGAAGAATAATATACTGTATCTCTCAGAAATAGTACTCGAAGTCAAGACCCGTGTTTTCTCCGATTTACTGAATTTCTGTTAAAAATAAAACCTATGACCAGTGGCGGCTAGTGCACCCAAAAATTAGTGGTGCGCTAAAAATCTTGGACATAATATATACCTACGTAGGTACTGTAGTTAAAATAAATATGAAAAAATCTACCTATTTACCGATTAGGTCGATCCTCCATTGTCTCTAACTGGCAAAGACGTCGGTGACCCTGTTGTTGCAGTCCGGTATATACAGGGTTTTCCAATAAGAGGTGTTATTTTGATATTCAATCGTAAAAGATCAATGGTTTCGTTGCTTGTGTGGCACGTAGCGCCGTCTTATTAAAAGGAAACGTTGTCCAGATCAATACCATCCAATTCCGGTCATAAAAAACCATTAATCATCTCTCGATAGCGCAATCCATTCACCGTAACTGTTGCTCCAGCCTCATTTTCGAAAAAGTAAGGGCCAATGACTCCGCCGGACCATAAACCGCACCAAACAGTCACACGTTGAGGATATAGAGGCTTTTCAACAATAACTCTTGGTTTTTCCGAGCCCCAGATGCGACAATTTTGCTTGTTGACGAAGCCACTGAGGTGGAAATGGGCCTCATCACTCAAGATGATTTGCATTTGATTCACTCAAGTGAATTTTAATAATTTCAATGCGTTGTTGAAGCGTGTATCGTTCCATTTTTATTAATGGCGTAGTTTCTACTTGTCAAATGACGGCTTTAAAAGTAACATCTACCGAAATAGCGGGCTATTCAAAATAACACCTCTTATTGAAAAACCCTGTATATTGAATTAGGCGTTTTTAAATGCTCAGCTTTGACAAAGCATTGAGTCGTCTATGTTAACTAATTAATAAAGATTTAATCTTGTAGAAAAGTGTTTTTCGCTCTCTACCGACATCACAGAGATTGTACACAATTTAACAAACTCGGAAAAGCATCCGAAAATAGATATTGACCCATCGGCATTTGTAAACAGTTTATTTCTTAATTTAAACATACAAAAAATGCCTATTTATATAGGCTCAAAATCTAGTTCTGGAAAATTTGTTGTTTATTCAGGAAACTTATCACAATAGAGTAACTTAGTTGCTGTTAGGTGATCTGTGAACTGAAATACTGAATATACCTATAATATAATATCACACACTTCTTTACAAATCACCGATTTTGTAGTCTTAATTATTTTGAATCACCATCTCACTAAGCACGGAAAACAAAAATTGTCCTGGCTTCGAGTTCTAGATGTGACCGTATCCTTATCTGATTTTTCTGTTTCAGATTTTCGTTTAAAAATCGCTAATATTGTCTTCAATAATTAAATAAAGTTATTCCAAAAAAAAACTGTTCTGTTTATCACACTGTGCGGGTGCAGGGTGCGGATGTACCAATCTGCATTATTTCTCCTCTAACTAATGAATAGTATAAAATAAAGTCGCTATCCGTATGTCTGTTTGTGCGCTTAGTTCCTCTAAACTACGCAGTGGATTTTGATAGGGTTTTTACATCATTTAGAGAATTTCGTCTGGAAGGTTTATATATATAATCCATGCAAATTATATTTGTATAAAGTAGAGAAAAAATGATGTTGTGTATTCAAGTCGTAAAACAAAACATTTTCGAACACTTACGTTGCTAACGCTGGCTAAACCTTATGAGATGCCTTAAAATAATGTACATACTAAGGAATGGTAAGGTCTACAGAAAAGAGCGCGGTGGTATATGTCTATCTCCTAAGGATAACCACCAGCAACGCCTGTTTCACGTCAGCTAGTTAGTTACCTATAAAACTCCTTTCAAAAACTACAGTTTTAGGTTTTTGTTTTTGACTTGCACTCCTGTAATACATAAAATGGGCCTTTTTCAGCGCATTGTTTTTTTTTTGTAACACCAATGATAATTATAGAATTATTTTTTAATTCTTTCTGTCTCTCCCAAAAAACAAATTCCAGTGACAGACATATTGACCTGTCACAGCTTGTCTCTGCATTTTGTGTTGGTTTGGCGAAACATTGAACGAAAGAGTAGTAAAATAGACACAGTCCACAACAATATCACACAAACATCACGGTAAAAATGCTACTGACACTCCGTTAATTTGATGTGGTGAAAAAATTTCGAACTCCGTCCTCCCTGGGTTAATAATTTTACCTACGATTTCGACTAGATAACAATATACGGGAACATTCCCATAACATTCTTTGAGCGATATGCGAAACGAAATACTATTCTGAATATAAGTACAAAGCGCTCTGTTTTTGTTCAGCACGCACTGTATAGACACTTATTTATAACTACGCGTTATGTTAAAATCAAATCGAGTTTTGCGGTGAGGCGAGTCAAAAATTTAGTTATTATTAATATGCGCTCGGGAATTTTTAGATTCGCAGAAATTCAGTTGAGTGCGTGCTTTTCCGCTCCTCAGGGCTAGCCGCTACTACCAATGACAAATAAAGAAATTCAGGGAGTGCGTGCTTTTCCGCTCCTCAGGGCTAGCCGCTACTACCAATGACAAATAAAGAAATTCAGGGAGTGCGTGCTTTTCCGCTCCTCAGGGCTAGCCGCTACTACCAATGACAAATAAAGAAATTCAGGGAGTGCGTGCTTTTCCGCTCCTCAGGGCTAGCCTCTACTACCAATGACAAATAAAGAAATTCAGGGAGTGCGTGCTTTTCCGCTCCTCAGGGCTAGCCGCTACTATCAATGACAAATAAAGAAATTCAGGGAGTGCGTTGCTCTTCCGCTCCTTAGGGCTAGCAGCCAATGCATATGACAAATAAATACGACAAATACAAATCTTTCGTCAGTGTGTCAATTTTTCAATATATAAAGATTATCTTTTTTTATTTTCATTCGCTTTCATAAGAGGTTATTACTAAGAAGTTTACCCAGATATCAAACGGTTACCTCCCGGCTTCGCCCGTGCTCCTTTCCAAATAGTTTTAGAAACGTTTCTTGAAATATCATTACCTATGTTTGGTGACCAGATCTGTATAGCCAAGTACTTACCCGCTCTTCTTCCCCTCCCCATACTATTTAGTCTCACTGGCTCTGGTAAGAAGGGAGCAATCGGGACTCTTGTGCGGTACCCACATTTTTTCAAATCACCAAAAGTAAGAAATAACTTGTATTTGTGAAAATTTAAAATTAGACAGAAAAGGCTGTGCAAATTTCATAACGCCTACGCCTACGAAATTCAAGAGTTTTTTTCTGTTTCAAAACAAACGAACAATGTTTTCTTTTGAACGTTTAAGATGACTTGCTCATTAAGTCCCCGTTTATTCTCCGGATTTATTCATTAGATTCTTCTTCTGTTAATCGGTAAAGCACTACGAAGTTATGAAAAATCATGTGTTTTTGTTTTGAAAATTTAATCACTTAAAAATATTGTGGATGCTTTAATTAAATACTGTAAGTAGAACACTTCTTGGCTTTGAAATTTTTGAGCACTTTTTAAAATTATATGTAAGCCCAGAAAAGAATAATGTATCAGTTCTGTAAAAACGGCTTTAAAGTTCAAAATCTCCTTCTAACGAACCCCCTGTCGGTTATGGTTTTGTTGTATAATGTGGCAAATAAAACACGTTTTTTGGCGATTTTTTTTTCTTGCAAAAATCCGGCTGTTGGTGTTCAGCGATTCTAAATTATATATACGACGTAGTGCATCGCCTTAATACTCGTAATATGTTTTCATCAAAGGCTAATTTAAATTTGTTTGTTCTTTCAGCTCGATAGACCGCTACAAGAAGGTGCTATGGAAAGACGTTCGCGTCGGAGACCTGGTGCACCTGTCCAACAACGAGGTGGTGCCGGCGGACCTGGTGCTGCTGAGGTCCTCGGACCCCTCAGGACTGTGCTACTTGGATACATGCAACCTGGACGGGGAGTCCAACCTCAAGCCCAGGCAGGTGGTCACTGGATTCCAAGATAAGGTAAACAGACACCTTCCATTTGGTTCTACGACAAAACATGACGTTGAAGGAAAAGAACAAACAAACCACAAACCTTACCTAAGAAAGCTAGCCTAATCTAACCTAACCTAACGTAGCCTATTATTTTATCGTATTCTGTTTTGTCAATATTCTCTGTTGTAACCGGTTACCCACCCGTCCATTAATATTTTTCAATTGATGCCGATACTTAGGCCTAGTTGTTCCGCAGAAATTCAAATGTAATATTGTCATCAAATGGCCATTGAGCAATTTTGTTTTTTTTTACATTTGAAAGGAATATCACTGATTCTAGGTGCGTTTCAGTTTTCCATCAACTTGTAATAAAGTAAAAAGCCTAACAACATGATCGTTATCCTCTTCCGTTGATCACTAATATGTTCAAAAGCTGAAATGGACATAGAATCGGCATTTAACGAAAATCTTTGTTTCTGCGAAATTCATTTGGAATGTTGCACGTGAATTTCTGCGAAACAACTGGGCCTTAGAGGTCTCCATCGTCCAATTTTATCCTTGTCTCTTCTCGTCTACTCTATGCTTCTGTCGCCTGCCTTCACTCAGTCTCGTGTCAGATGTTTGTGTCCTACTCTATTCTAGGCTAGCGAAAGGACTCGAGGTAGCCGTAGCGGTAGGTAGCAGTAGACCCTCCACACCATTAATAATGGTGAGATAATGGTGTGCTTAATGGGCTTACGCAGCCAATGTATACACCACCAATTATAATCCAAGCAACAACTGCGTGATACGTCAGTGAAGAAGCACGAATTGGACTCATTTGCCCTGGGAAATGTTTTGGCAAGAGTGTAGATTAGGCCAGACTGATGGGTACCAGGTACCATCGAGTTTGATGTCTTGGTGTCTAGCGGTAGGTTGATTACACTAGTCTGGACAGACTGCCAGCCTCGGGGTATTTTTGATATCGCGAAGGCAAATCTTGCCTTTCTATATCCTGTGGCCGTAGAAAGACAACTGTAACAATTTGTAACCCGTCAGTAAAATCGTCTTTTTCCTGGGCTACCATTTCTTATGAATCCCAGGTGTTTCAAGCAAGATCTGTACCAGCTATCTTTAGGTGATTTAGTTTCCTAACCCTTATTTTAATACTTTTCGTAATAGGAATTTGAGCGAAAATTATAAAAAAAACATATATTCATATGGATCAACAAACGCTGATTCTGACTACATAAATTTTATTATACATAATGTGACGTTACGTGTACCCCGCCAGATTTCTTTCGTTTTGGTGGGCTTTGCAAAATGCAAACTTTGAAAATTATTTTAACACTAAAATCGACAAAATACTGGTATTTAAGTTAGAAGGTGAACGATTATAAAAAAATATTCAAATAATTTTTTTACACAACATTCTAATCAATGTTTTATGTAAAATTTTGCAACAGCCATATTAACCCATTGCGATTACACTAGTTTTGTCGAATTAGGTTATCAGTTTCCTTGGTCAAAAAAGGGTCACTGAAATAACATTAAAAAAAACCCAGATAAAACGAAAAACTACATTATTTAGCAAATTTCAACACGTTGTCCTCATTGCATTTTCCGGGATCCATTTAAATAATAAATATTCCATCATCGTGGATTGATATCTCACGTGCATGACGGCTGACGACTGACTGCGCAGTCCAGTCAGCGAGACCAGTCCTGGCACGAAGTAGACCAAATGCTATCGGCCCCGTCATCGGTATAATGATGGTGGGTTTTGTGCATGCTGCACGCTCCGCCCTTCGCCCCCTGCGACGGACCATCGACACTGGGTGAATGTTAAAAGTTTCCACTTCTGACCGCCACACTTCGGTGACCTTGCTCGCTAGCCGACCATCAGCCGTGGTACTGTGTAATGTTGTGCATGTACGGCTTCGTTTCTCGCCTGCAGTGGCTTGTGTGGTAATAATCAACCAATCTGCTTCTAATTACTAATTTGCTATCGAGCAGCGTCTCCGTTGTTCAAGCAGAAAGGTTTTTGCTAAATACTTTTTGTTAAAATTTACATTGTATGAAAACATTATTTCGTTTTAGTACTTTGCCAAATATACAAAACTATCTAATCTCGATTGCCCGGAATTTACGCAGAGTTTTTAGAAATCAAATGTAGACAGTAATAATATTTAACGTCAAGTTTGCAAAATTTCACCAAGAAGTATCAATATTCTGATTTAAGGGGTGGGAAAAGGGGATGGGGTGGTTTTGAGGGCAGTCACCTTCCTATTGTTTTAAAGGTCAAGTGAGTTATATTTCATCAATCTTGGAATAAAACAGTAGATTTGTATAAAAAAACAAAGACAGGCCGCCCGTCCTTCTTTATGTATACACTACAGATAGATACTTGTTGACATAATTAATGAGGAATTACTGTGTAACTTCTTTTTTTTTCAATATTCACTGACTAACTTACATGTCAGTTATGTATTTTTTGAAGCACGCTTTCATATTAAGAGGAAGCTACAAGCCAAAAATGTATATACCTTATATTGTAGGTAATAGGCATTAAAATCGCTTGACAAACGGAGTCTAGAAACGTTCGATTTCAATATTTTTCATAGAAAAACCTTCAATTTATCTAAGGCATATTTTTTGGTATTCATAATGTACACCAATTCGTTATAAAGATTAATCAAATAGTGATTTAGCATTAAGCTTCGCCTTAAGTGACGCGGGAAGAGTTTGGTATCGGATGACGTCACATTGACATTTGTCGGTTGTCAATCTACCTGTATGATAACATCCCGGACGGTTCTTATGACGTCAGAACTCGTTCGTCATAATATGCATCATATGAGTAACTTATTATCGGGCCACTTCAACACACCCCACATTATTTCATTTGGTAATGTCAAAATTGACGTAATTTTACGGAGAAAGGAGCATCGTAAATTTACTCCAATGTTATTTATTCTCCTTTATCAATTCGACCGCTACATTTTTGTCAACACAATTTTTCCTGATGCTTTCCTCTCTCTGTCGTTCATATTATTCTCGTCATTAATCCCATCTTAACATAATGCTTTGAAATAAACTGATCCGGGAAGGAGGGGGTATTTTGGGTTCAAGTAATAATCATGTATTTGTCAAAAAATCTGTGCTCATATTTTGAATATATATTAGCAAATAATTATTGTATAAAGAAAAGCAATAAATTACCAATATAATCTATATAAATAAAAATGTTTGTTTGTTTGTCACTATAGACTCAAAAACTACTTGACAGATTTCGCTGCAAATTTCAAAGTTTGTTCTTATTATTACCAGGAGTGTTTATTTAGGTTTGAATGGTATAAGAAGTCGAGGACGCCCGAGGAAGACTTCGCATTATCTCTACACTAGAATGAGATACGGAGTCGAATAATGCAGTTTTTTAATAGTAACAATGTGATATACAGTCAATGGTAGAAAAATTCGGGGACGTCCGAGAAAGACACATCGCAAAAACATAACAAAATGCGTCATATCTCCACTGGAATGAGATATAATTTAGTTTTTTTAGTTGTACCAATGTGATATAATAGTAGTGAATGGTGGAAGTCGGACATGCCAGAGGAAGGCGTGGCACAATCAAGTGAAACAAAACTTATAAAAAGTAAACTTTTCAATTCTTTAGAATCATATTATCTCCACCTTAAAAATAGACCCAGTTTTCAGGTACACTGGAATTCACAAGCTCAAAACTTTATTTAAACCCATTCATAACCCCGACCAACGCCGGGTACACGTCAGCTAGTTAACAAAACTTTATTTAAACCATTCATAACCCCGACCAACGCCGGGTACACGTCAGCTAGTTAACAAAACTTTATTTAAACCATTCATAACCCCGACCAACGCCGGGTACACGTCAGCTAGTTAACAAAACTTTATTTAAACCATTCATAACCCCGACCAACGCCGGGTACACGTCAGCTAGTTAACAAAACTTTATTTAAACCATTCATAACCCCGACCAACGCCGGGTACACGTCAGCTAGTTAACAAAACTTTATTTAAACCATTCATAACCCCGACCAACGCCGGGTACACGTCAGCTAGTTAACAAAACTTTATTTAAACCATTCATAACCCCGACCAACGCCGGGTACACGTCAGCTAGTTAACAAAACTTCGATTTAGCTTTTCTTTGTCGCTATTGATCCATCGGATTGGAGATTATTGGAGCCAATATCTTTCTTCAATTTGCTTCAATACTCGAATCTGAAATCTGACATGACTATGGGATACCATTATGAGGACATTTGTGGAGTATTTGCTCCTGTATATGATTCATTATTATATTTCAGCTTAACATTATTTATTATTAGATCAGGACAAAAACTCCGCAATGTCTCGCTGATAATTGCGGAGGAAGCCGATCATAACAACGTTTGTCGCAGCTATATTATTATTTTTCAGATAAGGTTTGTCATATCTCAAATGCCTTTGCTGCGGCATATATCAAAAGAAAATCAAATCAATAAACCAGTGCGATATCTACTTTTAGAAGCGTGAATGGTGAATATAATATGATATGAAATATTGGTGAATACCTTATATTGGCGCTGAAACCACTTTGTTTGAATGTCTGAATGGGAGGTTATTTTGTCTGGATGATTTCCTTTAATTTATTATTAGCACAGATCTGTGAAAAATCACGGGATATTAGAAACCTAATAAAAAAATAATACAAAATATATATGGAGAATTGAACTGTTGGCCATGATGACCATTACATCACCAATCATTTTAAGAACGACGACATAATTTCATTATATTATATGTAAGAATAAGGAACTCCGATCTACTTCTGTCGTATTAAAAAGGACATTCTAACTTAAACACCAGCATTTTTATTTTTACAGTTAGTTTTTATAGTTAAAATAATTTTCAAAGTTTTAATTTTTCAATGCCCGCTAAAACTCCCGTGACGTCACAAGGAGTCTCGTGACGTCACAACAAGCTTAATTTTTAAATATATCTATTTGAATTTCACTTTTGTCTTTCTGAATTTGGGAAAACGGATATTAACCCACTTCCCGATAGATTCCGAAAGTCGACAGATAGACTCGTTGTCGATGACAATGAATTCTATCAAATTTTGGTGGCAATCACGTACACACACGCGGACATATACGCATTTATCTGAAATCGGATGACAGTCATATTTTTTTAAGTTTTAGGACATTTTAAAACAGATGTATTATAGTAAATTTTTTTTTCGGTTTTTTTCATATTAGCGCTCCATTTATCATTCGTACTTACAAATCTTTGTTTCAAATCATCTTCAGTTATCTTTTTCCCTTTTTCGAATGTTTATAACAAAGTATGTGCCAATCAGAGATGTGCAAAATGGGTACCCAAAACCATTTGAAATGTAAAATGGAAATGGGTCAAAACTTTTCCATTTGAAAATGCAAAATGGTTTTTAGAAAAGCATTTCAAATGCAAAATGCAAAATACCTATTTTCAAAATGCATTGAAAATGCAAAATGGTTTCTCCGGTCAAAAAATTAAAATAATCATAGAATTTTTAAACAATTTTGTCATTTAATAATGGACATCAATGTAGACCAAACATATTACATGATGGTAAATCCAAAAACACCACGACTACAGATTATGAAACCACAAAAAATTTGCTCGGAACTAATGTTGCCAACGTAAAAACAAAGAAACTGCTATCTAACATTTTATATTATAGTGTCATGGCCCCATGTTCAGTATTTTAATCAGTATTTTTTGTAATGGTATCACTTAATTGCCAGGGTTCCTACGAGGGAGCAACTTGACAAATGTAAGGAAGAATGTTGCAAAAAAGCATTTAAAATTGAAAATGCATTGAGAGAAGCATTTAAAATCCAAAATGGATTTTAGAAAAGCATTTAAAATGCAAAATGGAAAATGCCCATTTTGCATTTCCATTTGAAATGGATTTATTTGAAATATTGCACATCTCTGGTGCCAAGACAACGTTGTGTGGTGTTGGTTTAATTAAAATAATGTATTCACGAAGATATCTGTAAATACTAGTCAGCTCTAGCCGACCTTTAACCTCTTAACATATCATGGTAATTATTACTTTACCGGACCGGATGAATGATAAATTATGCATGTATGGTAAATGGATCCACGTGTAAAATTACATTATTTTTATTGTGTAAATAATATAATTGTTTTATACCGCATTTTGTTTTATGCTAAGTTTGATGAAACTAAATTGAAGAATATTTGTCAGCCAAAAGTTGTTTCAAAATGTCACTCAAATCCAAATTTAAGGTTTATATGAAAAGGGCCGCGCAGTCATTCCCCTTATGTGCTTGGATTTCTTTAGGCTAGCATTACACTTATTGGATTTTCAAAATGCAAGATGCCCATTGGCTAGAAGTCGTAAATTTACGAAAAAACTTACAAGTGTAATGCTAGCCTTACAACATCCGTGTATGAAAAAAAAACTTTGTATACATGGTGCCCTGAAACTCGTAGTACCTACAAGAGGAAAATTGGTGAATCTGCATTACATTTGGAGTAAATTTTGTGGTTAAGTTTTTTTTTATTCGAGCGCTCGGCTCCGAGTAAATCGAGTCCAAATTTGGATTTTGTGGCGGGGTACAGCTAGTGTTATATAAATAATGAAAATATTGGAAATCGAAACCGTCCACTTAATTTTCTCGTGTAGTGCAAACTTCACGCTTTTTCATTTTTTCGAAATTAGAATTATGCGTTCATAACGTCTTGTTCATTAACGGAGGTGGAAATAACGGTTACAATTTAAACGTACAAATAAATTGATTTATATAACTGTTGGTTAATAAACCGCAATGAGTTCCCCCTCTACTATGTATTATAGCGTTATTTGTATCTTGTATGCATGTACTAATTCATGTATTTAGTGTAAAACTGTCCCAAACAACATTTCGGGTTCAGTACGTTAGTTTCAATCTATCCCTACATCTATTCGAAATATTTATCAAAAAGTATATGTTTTCCTGTTAATTTACAATGTAAATTAGTCCTAAACTACAAATCAATTTTTACTAGGCACGGAGCACAGTTTTACTTTCACATAAATATTACATTTCAATCATGTTTTATTTTATTGTAAAGCTATCCTGTGTAGGTATTTGATACAGTTTAATATTTAAAATTGGTAATGCTATCCTGTGTAGATATTTGGTACGGTTCCATGCTAACTCAAAACAGTGACTATATAACACACCTTTAAAAAGTGATATAAAGTCATTAAAAACGTTGAAAAAAAATTTAACCTAACCTACTTAACCCAGTTAATAAAGTTTTGTTTCATCACTTTCCATGATGATCCTTTTTAAAGATGTGATGAATTATCATTTTGATGATTTATCCGGTCACAGTTTTACAGTACAGGTATTTGGTACAGTTTTACATTCAAAATTGTCTTCGATTCTCGCTCGAATATAGACATCTATGTCTTTTATTTTGAAATTGTGCATATGAAAAAATCTCAAGCGTCACGATGTCGGTTAGGTTTATGTTAGGGTACGTATACATTTGCGAACCGAAACGCGAACCGTACGGCTAGCGCCACACTTGACGGAAATTCCGTCGCGGATCTTCCGCTGGAGTCAATCCGTTACCATACGTTGCAGCCACACTGAATATTCAGTGGCGGATTATCAGTCGACTGCCAACGCTTATACAGCGTTGTCGTAATGGATCCGATAGAAGTGATAGCTATTTATGAGGCATTAGAAGAAGAAAGAAAAAGAAAGCGTAAATATTGGGTTCATCCCATAAATACTCTTCGACTAGAAATTGGGCAATTTCACACCTTGTATATGCAACTAAGAAATTATCCAGATAAAGTATTCGAATATTATCGAATGTCCATACAATCATTTGATGTATTGCTGAATTTAACGAAGGACTATATTACCAAGCAAAATACAAAACTTAGAACGGCTATATCTCTCCCAAAGGCAAACTCTATTTTGCACTTCGATAATAAATCTTTCAGTGTCAAACATCCTGTGCGTTCGTCGTCGCCGTGTGTTATCCGCCGAATGTGGCGCGATGCATACAAATACTTGGAATGCGACTTTGCCGATCTTCCGCCGACGGAAGATCGGTGCGCGGAGGACGGAACAGACGCGAGTGTCGGCGGTCCGCCACGGAGCGACCGATCGTCCGCGACGGAACGACCGATCTTCCGCGTAGTGTGCCCGCTATTTGTAATTTATATGCAATTACATGTATTGGCGTTCCGTCACGGAAGTTACGCGACGGAATTTCCGTCAAGTGTGGCGCTAGCCTACCACGAATTACGGGAAAGGAACGAATCAACTGCAAGCGGCGTTTCGCGCCATTTGCGGTTGCTTCGTTTCTTTCCCATAAGTTGAGGCTCAGTTCGGCAGTTCGGCTCGTAGATGTATACGTAGCATAAGGCCAGCGCCACACTTGACGGAAATTCCGTCGCGGATCTTCCGCTGGAGTCAATCCGTTACCATACGTTGCAGCCACACTGAATATTCAGTGGCGGATTGGAGTTGGCTGATAATTATCAGTCGACTGCCAACGCTTATACAGCGTGGTCGTAATGGATCCGATAGAAGTGATAGCTATTTATGAGGCATTAGAAGAAGAAAGAAAAAGAAAGCGTAAATATTGGGTTCATCCCATAAATACTCTTCTACTAGAAATTGGGAAATTTCATACCTTGTATATGCAACTAAGACATTATCCAGATAAAGCATTGGAATATTATCGAATGTCCATAAAATCATTTGATGTATTGCTGAATTTAACGAAGGAATATATTACCAAGCAAAATACAAAACTTAGAACGGCTATATCTCTCCCAAAGGCAAACTCTATTTTGCACTTCGATAATAAATCTTTCAGTGTCGAACATCCTGTGCGTTCGTCGTCACCGCGTCTTATCCGCCGAATGTGGCGCGATGCATACAAATACTTGGAATGCGACTTTGCCGATCTTCCGCCGACGGAAGATCGGTGCGCGGAGGACGGAACAGACGCGAGTGTCGGCGGTCCGCCACGGAGCGACCGATCGTCCGCGACGGAACGACCGATCTTCCGCGTAGTGTGCCCGCTATTTGTAATGTATATGCAATTACATGTATTGGCGTTCCGTCGCGGAAGTTACGCGACGGAATTTCCGTCAAGTGTGGCGCTAGCCAAACACTATTAAACAATGACTGATCAGCTGTGATCAGCCTAAGCCGGTGAGCAGTCCTCAATGCCACTTATAACTGAATCAATAAACATAAAAATATATTTAGACATGTAAAATGTCGCATTAGGAGAAATAATTACTTTTTCCCTCTAGTCATACTTTTATGTAAACAAAAAAGTTTAACACGCTCTTCTGTCCTGTTCAAGGTGGATCAATGCAAAACGAACTCTAAGCAGAATTCTTGCCTGAACAGACTATGCAATAATTACAATAGCGTATTATCCAAGGTGGATATTTTCAGTTGCGAAGTTACCAAATACAAGAGGTATAAAAAATAAAATTTCTCTGATGGTTTGTGAATAATGTTATTTTTTTTATTTTTTATTTTTTTTTTATTTATTTAATATTTGTATGTTTTTTACAATTTATACATATTATACAGTGTTATAAAGGTAAATAATAATAGCTTTTCCTCACCATAAGTTATGTCTCTATTGTTTATATTTCTATTATGATTTGATTTATATCTACAACCTCTCTCCATGGCTATAAATATATTGATAAATGTTTTGTCATTTAAATTTTTCGTTACTTTTATGTAATCTTTTGATTTGTATAAATTTTTGAATTCATATTCCTTTCTTACAAATTTTTCCCGAAAATTAATAAAAAAAATAACAAATTAATTAATAAAATAAAAAAAAAATCAGAAAAAAATCTCTCTTTGACAGTTGTCATTTAGTGCAGTTTTACGTACGAATGTATACGTACGAATTTTAGTTGTACGTACGAATGTAATTTGACCCCACGCTTCCCATTTCCATCGCGTGTCTGTATATTGAATTTAGATAAACCCACATTCGGTAGCCAATCACGATTGCATCTTTTATTCACCAGGAGAATTATGCGTTTTCATTCCCGGGCCGCGTGCCTATAGCCTGTACTGTTGTACTTATTTACCACATAAGTTATCTATCTAGTATATAGCCTGTACTGTTGTACTTATTTACCACATAAGTTATCTATCTAGTATATAGCCTGTACTGTTGTACTTATTTACCACATAAGTTATCTATCTAGTAATTTTTATTTTTTTATTATGTGTCCCTGGTTCCAAAATGTCACGCGACCGAGTGAGTAATGAAAACCTCCTAATGAAAATTCAATCAGTCTTCGTGAAATCTTTTTTGTACGTTTCTGCAATTGCCTCAACTTTCTTGCCACAAATTTCCGAATGAATGACTCGATGATTTTCTTGATTTTCCTTGGTTAACACCCTTACGCCCGTTTGACAAAAATAAGCAGAACCCTGCGAATTTCTAATAGATTTTTTGCGTCTTTTTCTTATGCAGTACAAATAATAATACTATTTGGATGATCTGTGTTTTTAATAAAAATCACCCCAATTTTTATTCAATATTTTTTTCAAATGCTTTATCCTACTGCCAACTATAGATAATCTATTATAACAACGTATGATTGCTTCCACAAACTCATCACTCGTCACGTATTAAACAAGCTATTCTATGTAGATTGTAGGTATTACATCCAAAGTTGTCTTCCGTTCTCGCTCGTTTGTATACACCTAGCGGCCCCCAAGGAATCACGTAAAAAGCTCTCCTGAACAATTTCCTGTTCATTTTACGCTAAATAGACGGCATAATATGTAATTGCAGTGATTGGAAGGTACTGCTTTTCACGCATGCCTATTGGAGTCAGTTTCTAATTTCCACAGGCTTGCGATTTGTATTCGCGGCGACCAAAAATCTAGTTCGAGTTGTTTGGTCGCATGTTGTGCCCCCCTGTAACAATGCGTTTTATTTGTGCGACTGAACAATCGCGCGACTATAAATCGCAGTGGAATCCAGGTCGGGTTAAGGTTTCCGTTGACCTGCGGGTCGGTGTAATCATTGAGCAGGTCGTCACGTGTCACGTGCGAGCTCCACGTGGGCTTTGCGGCCGGTGATGAATTAATCGAATGTTTGGTAATTTAACCTACGTACTCTCGTGACTTGTTGTGGCGTGGCTTAAAGGTTTCCGTGTGAAATTCGACATGAAATAAACTTATCTTCAAAATGACACGCGCCTAAGGATTTATTCCTTAATGTTTAAGGTTTTTTTTTAATTCATCTTACTCAGTCGCCGAATCGACGCAATTATGTATAATTACAAGTACTTATGTAAAAAAATCACTGTCAATATCTGGCGTTTTTTACAGTATTCAGTCCTGCAAGACCTCCGTGATTTTTTTTTTTTTTTAAATTTTAGTTTATTGGTGAAACAAACAGTTTTATACTTATAAATAATTACGTTTTACATGTTGCATTAACCAGTGAAGTTTCCACATAAAATTCATGTCACATACAGAAAAAAACACAAATAAACAGAAAAACATAAAAACACCTTAATGAAAATAACTGATATATCTTAGATATCTTACACCGTCTTCTTCTTCTTTCGTATGGTGGGGGGTCAAAGGGGGACACCTAGGTCTGCGAGCCATTCTAGGGCCTCAGGCGTCGCCATGTGAACCTCATCAATCCCGCCGGGGAATGAATAGAGCGGGCATTCGTTGACCACATGTTCGGTGGTCTGCACCGCACCACATTCATACATCGCCGACTATTTAAGACTCCATCTGTGCATCATGTGGGCACAGCGGCTATGAGAGCACCTTAACCTATTGATGGCGGATCAGGTTTTGCGAGGCAATGAGAACCCAGGCTGTCTCTCGTTGGGGTCCTGTATCTTATAATATTTGGCTAATTTATATAGCCACCGTGATAACCGTTGTTATCTTTTTAAATGCGTGAGAATAACAAATTAAGAATAAATTTACAGAAAGAGGTGATGCCTATACTATCCGCACTACAGTAATAAATAGATTTATGTGATTTTGATGGTTGTTGGTAATATGATGATATACTAACTCACTGACTAACCATTTTCATACTAACTAGTCGTTTCCCCGCAGGGTTAGGCGTTGAATACAGAGGATAGACCGCCACATAACTATGTTTGGCACACGGAGAATAATGAATATTGTCGATTTATTGAAATCCGGTTAAAAACGTGATGGCAGGCCATTAACTAACAAACTTATTAGCAGCAGACACATACCTGGACGGATGACGAACCTCGTGCTGGCACTGTTGGTGGACGCGGTGGACTCTTTCGCTGCAGCAGCTGGCCCAGTTTCTTCACCACCTAGGATTCTGGCTGCAGAGTCTCCATCTTCTATCTTCGTGTCACCTGTTCCTATACTTCATTTTACTTAACTTAACTTCACTCTATTTTTGTAATATTTATATTTTCTGTAATACCTGCATCAACTGTAAAGCGCCCCTGAGGTGATATCTCACAAAAGCGGCGCTATACAAATTATCCAATAATAAATAAATAAATAAAAATAATAAATAAATAAACTATTAGTACGTTCAGAATATATTGGAACACGTGTTCATGCATCTGAGTTTATCCTAATATATATAATGACGAAATGCGAAAATATTCGAATTTTTATGAACACGTGTACCGACATCCCCAAAACACATTCCTGTTTTTTACTGATAGTTTGTTAGGAAACCTGTCAATTCATTCGGTTAAAGGTCTGCAGTTCCATTTTCAACAAGAATACGAATAATTTGACCAGATTTTTAGTAAATTAGCTTTATTTTATATCAGTAAGTTTTCTCAATGCACACAATCCTTGCTTCATTCACATTCATTCA
This sequence comes from Hesperophylax consimilis, assembly GCF_061612785.1. Lineage (NCBI taxonomy): Eukaryota > Metazoa > Arthropoda > Insecta > Trichoptera > Limnephilidae > Hesperophylax > Hesperophylax consimilis. Next base: position 19,070,552 of record NC_142840.1, on the reverse strand, counting down.
TTCATAGTATCGTACAAAATCTTCTATTTTTGTGACTCCACAAGTCCTGAGTATTTATTATTATGTAATGAGCAGGCAGCATTCTGCTGATGCGCTCATATCTGATTTCACAACAAGTTTGACGTAGGGTGTCTTCTATGGGCGTCCCCGACTTGTTCTACCATTCACTTCCGCGTCATACATTGTACTTACACTTTCCGATTATGATGATCGTCGGTTGATAACATTTGATTTAACATAATATAATGTATTGTTGTTTTTTTAGCAATCCACATTCACGGCGGGCAACTTTGTGAGCCTGGTGGAGGTGGACGCGCCCTCAACGAAGATCTACCGGTTCCACGGGGCCGTGGTGCACCCCAAGGGCGGGCGCGTACCACTCTCCTCTGACAACTTGCTGCTGCGCGAGTGTCGCGTCAAGAACACCGACTATGTGGAGGGCATCGTGGTCTATGCTGGTTGGTACTCAAACATTACACTATACACGTCAACTGTTATTTTTAATTTTCTTTAATTTTTTTTTTTTTCTATTTTGATGTTAAACATCTTTTGGCGTGTTGCATAGCAAACGTGACGGGACGACGCTCTCGACGTTCGGCCAGTCTCGTGACTCTTCGGCTCCTTCCGCCCGGCCGCCAAAACTCTGTGCGGGGAAGGCCGATTCTTGTGTGGCATGATGCAACGACGCTTTATTCGTCCAGTTTCATCTCTTATTTATTTTACTTTTATATTTACTTTTGTATTTCGTAGACGACTGCCTACGCATGGATACCATTAATCCAGCAATTCTTGGATAGACTCGAATCAATCTTTGAAAATCATCGTTTTGTTATTGTGTCGATAAATAAATTAATTTTGTTAATAATGTTTTAGGGCACGAGACCAAAGCGATGCTCAACAACGGCGGGCCGCGCTACAAGCGCTCCCGACTGGAGCGGCAGATGAACACCGACGTGATCTGGTGCGTGCTCATGCTGCTGGTCATGTGCTGTGCCGGCGCTGTGGCTTGCAAGTTGTGGCTCGACAAGTACGTTCAATTTATTTATTTTTATTAGACACCCACAAGGGGAATATTAGCAGCTCATTCTACATAACTGCTGTTTTACAAAAGAAAATGTCTGTATGTATACGTACTGACGTTTTTCAAACTGTTCTGTTCCTAAAACTTAACAATTAACAACAATAACTGAGAATAGTTATGTGAAGGATGTCATTTGTAGTGAGTCCCGTTTCGTGCCATGTTCTTGAATCAAGAGACATCGCAAAACACCGGTGATCTTTATAAGAGACTTAATTACTCTCCAAGGATTGAGGATCTATATGGAAGTTAGAACAATGGGTCGTTGTTATTAGTGTTATTACGCATTCATTTCGGTTGTCGATGCATGGGTTCATTCGTGAAGTGATTGTGTATTCCTGCCAAATATGCAAATTTATTCAAGTTAAATGAACAGTTTTCAAAATTGGAACTGATAAGCATAAATCATATAAGACAAGCGATAAAGCAGGTACCAAATTTATTTCATTATTTCTCTTGCTTGTATTAGTAATCGACCATAATCTATTTTTATCAATGTACTAGTGGGTAAGTACCTTCTTCTAAATTCCTACCTTGGCTCTGTGCTTATGTGGATCCCTGTCCTCTGTCTTGTTTCCTTTTTTGTTTCTTCTTGTTTGTTCTAATCAACCCCCTTTTTTCTATTTCTGTACTGTTTTGTATGTGAAACTTATAATTTAAAATACCAATGTAAAAATGTACCTATTAACTCTCACCTATGTATTGTAAGTTCGTTCCGTCCTGCAATGAGTTTTGTAAGTCATCGGGATTGCTCTAGCAAAAAAAAAAAAAAAATAATAATTCTTTATTTGATATGTGTATTTCTTTTGTTTAAATTTTTTACAGATTTTTCTAGTTTACTAACATTCGAAAGGTTAATTTCTTCTTTTGAAAGGCAATGATCCTGAGGCAAATATTTTTTTATAAATACTTTCAGCTTCACAAATTCCACAATTATATTATATCCCGTTATTTTTTATGGGTCTGCGCTAGTGATAATGCCTTTGCTCTGAGGCAAGGTTCAACATATTGTCAATCGGTACCGTACAAATCGCAATTAATTGTGTTGTGTTTTCAGACAAGCCCCGGCCCCCGTGAGCGCCACCCAGCAGGGCCCTCGTACCACATACGGTCTGCCCACCTCCCCGCAGCGCCCCCTGCCCCCCTACATCCCCTACGCCTGGGAGCCCGCCTACGAGGGTCTGCTCAGCTTCTGGACGTTCATCATCATCCTGCAGGTAGGCCCCCAATATACGACCAACCTTACATTCTTAGTAAACTTAACATAACCTAACCTAACCTAACCCGAACCAATCCAATTTTTAATAAAAAAAAATTTAACACATGTCACATCATTACATAGTTAATTTAACTTTTTCACATGTCTGCTTATTTTACTTTAACATATTTAATTTTTATACTTGTTTTACTTTTACATACATTTAACTTTGCACCATATAAATTTTTTACTTTTTCACTCTTCTTTATAGTGTACAACGGTCACATTGAGATGATTTACAATAAATAAATATAAAATTTATTTTTCGGAATAACTTTATTGAGTAAAACCTCAAATTGTAATATTTAAATATTTAAGACAATATTAGTGATTTCTAAACGAAAATCTGAAACAGAAAAATCAGAAAAGGAAACGGTCACATCTGGGACTCGATGTGACCGTTTCCTTTTCTGATTTTTCTGTTTCAGATTTTCGTTTAGAAATCACTAATATTGTCTTAAATATTTAAATATAAAATTGATGGGCCTTCAGTAATGGTTGAAACCTTTTCATTCTATTTCTATTGTAACACCTATTATTTTGTTGTAATATGTACACAATCTTATATTGAAATAGTATGTCCGATTCATTGCACACATTACTACTTTTTTCTATATTTTTTTCAGGTCATGATACCACTATCGCTCTATGTGACTATAGAGATGACAAAAATAGTTCAAATATATCACATTCACAACAATGTAGATCTGTATGATCCTACCACTGACAAGAGGATAGAATGTCGAGCCCTCAACATCACGGAGGAGCTGGGGCAGATAGAATACATCTTTAGTGACAAAACTGGAACACTGACAGAAAACAAAATGGTGTTTCGGAGATGCGCAATCAACGGAGTGGACTATAATCATTATTCTCCCGAGAGGACACAGCATCCGATGGGATCACCCGTCAATTCTTCTGAACCAGCAACACCCATCACTGCTAACCCACAGCTGCTAGAGGAACTGTCTTCTGAACACGTGGCTGAAGGAAGTCACGCCCAACGCGTGCGGGAGTTCCTCCTAGTTCTAGCTTTGTGTAATACAGTAGTAGTTAGTCACACCCCTCATCATGACAATATGGACGCCAGTGGGGTCGTCGAGACACCACCCAACCCTCCCAATCCTCGCATGCCAAAGTTTATAGTCAATGGAACCAAGATAAAAAATAAGCAAACACCTCTCAGCACAGAAAAGTATTCTAGATTGGCAGAGTCCAGATCTGTGACTCCTTCTCCTCCCCCATCAGCTCTTCCCTCTCCGCGCACCCCCTCTGCATTGCCCACTATCCCACACTCCCCGCCTGATAGACCTAGATTCCTCCAGATCCCTTCCTTGTTCAACCGGGAAAGGAATGCTGAGAATGGCAAAAATTCCCTGAACTCTTCAGTTTTATCAGATTTTCCGCCAGCATCTCCAAGGCCAATATTTGAGGCAGAGAGTCCGGACGAGCTGGCTTTAGTAGAAGCTGCGTGCGCGTACGGCTGCAGGCTAGAAAAGCGAACTCCGCGCGAAGTCATCATCAGCATGAACAGGGAGTTTGTTTCCATCCCAGTTTTGACAGTACTACCGTTTGATTCAACTAGAAAGTGCATGTCCATCGTCGTGAGAATGCCCAACTCTTCGGAAGTAACGATATACAGCAAAGGAGCAGATTCTGCCCTGCTGGAGGTGTTGGCACCTTCGCCCGAAGGTTCAGTAGAAAGAGCTGCTCTTATGAGAACACAGCAACAACTGGACTCGTATGGAAGACAAGGACTGCGTACACTAGTGATTGCAAAGCGCACCCTTACCATAGAAGAGTTTGAAGAGTGGGCGGAAGATCTTAAAAATGCAGAACTTAGCATAGACAACCGGGAAAGAAAGGTGCGAGATTGCTACGGTAAATTAGAAAACAATTTCATCCTCCTTGGTGCTACTGGGATTGAGGATCGCCTTCAGGAGGGAGTGCCCCAGACTATAGCGGCTCTGCTGGAGGCTGGAATTGTGGTCTGGGTGCTGACTGGAGACAAGCCTGAAACAGCCATCAACGTGGCCTATTCCGCCAAACTGTTCCCCCCTCAAGTGGAGTTGCTCAAATTAATGGCCAGAAGTAAATCGCAAGCTGAATCCACAATCAAGTAAGTTGAACATGCCTAATCAAACAACATCAAAATGTCTACCAAAGCATTACATAGTGTAAATTAAGTTTTTATCATTTACTTTTTTTATTAGCCTGCATAATATGCATGCTTTGGTGGAGTTTTATACAAAGAAAACTCATACAAACTTTGTTTAAATACCTCTTCGTCAATAGCATGTTTTTAATTCATCACAATTCATTTCTTCTGAATGATTTCATCATCTGTTTAAAATGTAGCCAAAATATTAGCATAAAACGAAAGGTATTCAATTAGTGTTTTCTTTGCAATATTATTTGTTACAAATGATTGTAATCTACCATGGATAAAGACTGACTTTCTAATTTACAAGCAAGTTCACAAATTTTTAATTGTTTTATTTTACTTATACCAGCAATAAGCCACATTATAATTACACAAAGAGAAAGAATAAGAATAGATAGCATAAAAAAAACAATAATAATCATACATTATGTAGACATAAAAAAAATCATGTCTAATAAATTTAATTTGTTTTTTTTAGATGCTACCTGGACAGTATGGACAATATAGGCGTCAGCGAAGATGGCAACAGCATCGTCATCAGCCCTCTCCCTTCAAGGTCCAGTAAGGGTCGCGCCCTGGTGGTGGACGGGAAGACCCTGACCTTCATCTTGGACAAGCGCTCTAACCTCACCGGCCCATTCCTGGAGCTGACGAGGAGGTGCATTTCCGTCTTGTGCTGCCGGGCCACTCCACTGCAGAAGGCGTACATAGTCAAGGTATTTATTGCTTATTAAGTTTTACTCTGTCAAACTAATTGTTGTTTGTCTTGAACATTAAACAACTTGAAAACTGTGAAAAATTTTCTAACCTATCTCTAAATTCTTTATGCCACATGCTTTGTGTTCATCACTATACAGGATGTCCCAAAACTCAATGTTATCCTCTGAAAGGCTGATAGGCCAACTCATGACAGACTAGAATATCATGACATGACTTGAAATGTCGTTAGTTTACGAGATATTGGCACTTTTATAAATTTTCGTAAAAATCGACGCCTTTGATCAATTTTTTGAGTGCCGCCAGTAATTTTCCAAAATACAAGTTAGTTACGATAAAAATAGGATAAGATGCACAGTGAAAATTTTGCGGCGACACCCCAAGTGTTAAAAGACATAACCCTTCAGGCTGATTTGTTCGCTTTTGGAAACAACTCATACGGTCTCACAGAATTTGTTGTCTCTCCCTTACTGTTGTGGTGAGAAATATGATCTAAATGGTATTAGAAAGAGAAAACACCACGCTTTATATTTAAATCTAGAAGTTAACCACAGAAGAATTAAAATGTGCACCTTTATGAAACCAATGTCCCAACCGCAATTTCAAAAAAAGTTATGCAACTTATTTTCTTATAAAATGACAAAAAGTGAGGTGATAGTAATGTTTGTAATACATTTGTCTGATAAAATTTTAATTTGTTTGTTTTATATATTTTTTTCATTATCAGTAATTTTAGATAGACATTACAATAAAATTTGAACTACGAGTTTCCGTACACGTGTATGTTATTTGAGATATAATTACATAATTTAATTATTACGAATTGTAGGTTGTGAAGGAGGAGATGGGTGTGACAACACTTGCGATAGGAGATGGTGCTAATGACGTGTCCATGATACAGACAGCTGATGTTGGCATTGGTAAGTTACATTATTTTATAACGTGTCTTTTTACAAATTCTGAGACTTAAATTTATGATACAGTAAAACCGGCACATACATTGATCCCTTCTTAAGATTCATTCTTAACTTTTCAGACTGTTTTGTTCACTTTTGGAAGCGGCTCATAGAAATCGTTGTGTCTCCCTCACTTTGATGGTGAGAAATATGATTTAAACGGTGTTAGAAAGAGAAAACGCCACGCTTTATATTCAAATCTAAAATTAACCACAGAAGAATCAAAATGTACACATTTATGAAACCAAAGGTTCCAACCGCAATTTGAGAAAAATTTATGAAACTTTGTGAATTTTTTATATAAAACAACAAAAAAGTGAGGTTAAATTAACGTTTAAAATACATTGTCTAATGAAATATATGTTTTTCATTATCAGTAATTTTAGTTCAGTATTTCGACAAAAAAATGTAAGGTGAGCCATTTTTTTTGCATAAAAAAATTTAATATTTCGAAAAATTATGTGTTTATTTCTAATAATAATAATATTTGAAAGTGGATTTCATCACCTTTCAAAATCAGTTTTTAGTTATCAGATAGATATGTCCAGAAATATTCCATTTATTTGGATTTGATTGCAAAGCAGAAATACTTCGACCTTCTGACAGAATATGCCAGAGATCTGAGGGGTTAAGAAGTTTATCTTAAAAATGAAAGTGGTGTGATGGCCTACCGGCCTTTTACTGTACAATCTTTTTCTTCAGGATCCTATTGGTAATAATAATAATTTGTTGTTCCAGGTATATCGGGTATGGAGGGGATGCAGGCTGTGATGGCCTCTGACTTTGCGATCTCCAGGTTTAAATACCTGGAGAGATTCCTTCTCGTTCATGGCCATTGGTGCTATAATCGTTTGGCCAGAATGATATTGTACTTTTTCTACAAAAATGCCGTGAGTATAACGAATCTTTTTCCTTTTTTTTTTCTTTACTGTTTTTTTTTCAATATTTCTTGTCCCTTTAAATATCTTTTTATAATCCATCCTTAGAGTAAATCTTCCTCTTTCCCCGAGTCTGTACTCTACTTCTGGCTGGACTGGGACAATTTACTGTATCACACTAATAATTATCTGCATTTTTTTTTCAGACTTTTGTGTTCCTGGTATTCTGGTTCCAGCTATTCTGCGGTTGGTCTGCGTGCGTGATGGTTGATCAGATGTTCCTTATGTTGTACAACCTGTTCTTCACATCGTTGCCACCCCTAGCTATTGGTAAGCCACTCCTTATATTGCAATCTGTAGATTTTGTAATTTACTTAGTCTGTCATCTCATTGAACCCCCATAATAATTATGTATATATTCATTTACCATATTATTTAATTCATTCCTCAAAATATTAATACAGAAATATATGAACTGCTTACTGTGGTTTAAAGCCAATGTATCCACCTAGATTTCTCCGCCTATCCCATGTTTTTAGGTTCTATAAATTTTGCACATTATTATGACGAGCGATTGCTCAAAAGCTTTTTGGAAATTTGCCATAATATGCCAAAAATATATATTTCGTACGTTGTACAGTTTGCTTATCAAAATCTAGGCATGTTCGTTTTTTTATCAGAACTCTTTACAACGATTGTTATGAAGTAATTTTTTATTTGATTTATTTCTAAGAAACAAACAGCTTTTATTACAAAGATAAAAAATGTGTAAATACTCATTTTGCATATACACATTTTTTACACACAGGAGGTTAAAAAGCTCCATTTTTGTTAGACCCACAGACATACAGACTAGTAATACGCATCATATTTTAAATGCCAAAATGTATGTCTATTTATATTTGCACTGAAGTGAATCAAACCCATAACTTCCCACCTCCAATTACAAATAATGCAAATACCACTACACTATAGAGGCCATCACATCAAACTTGTTGACATGAAATGTTCCTACCACCAGCTCACATGTTTTTTTGTTTATTTTCTTCTTCTCCTTCATAAGCCTTTTGGCGTCCAGCTCTGGTAATAGGCCCCCCTTAAACATCTCCAGTTTTTCCCCTTTCTTGGCTTCCCTATCCCATCTGGTATTAGCAGATTTTTTTATGTCATTAGTCCATTCAATGAAAATGATTTCTGATGTTCCTATGTATGAGTGGATAGATTACATGGAAGAGGATTGCAGCAGGACGGGAAGGACTTGTCCTTCAACTGAAGGCGAATGGCGAGGGACCGCAGCCAGTGGACAATATTTGTAGAGGAGGCCAAATCCCACCCACAGATGCTGTGATGGTGATGAAGAATCCAAAGTATAGTCAACATATTCTGTATTTATTCTAGGTGTGTATGACCGATGTGCCCCTGAGGCCCTGCTTCTGGAGCGGCCGGGGCTGTATGCAGCCTCCAGGTTGGGCAGCGCGTACCGCCCGCGCTCCTACTGGCTGGCCATGTTGGATGCCCTATACCAGAGCATTGCGCTCTTCTTCACGGCGCTGCACTGCTTCTGGGGCTCACCAGTCGACCTGTATGTCTTCGGCACCACCATCTCCAGCTCCTGCATTATCATCATGCTGTGTCACGTGGCCATAGAGACGCGCAGTTGGGTGAGTTATAATAATGACCTTGAAAAGCTTAAAGTTGGATTTATCCAATTATCCAACTGGCCTGCAGTTCTAGACCAGTTTCTGCATATTCTGAAATTGTCACTTTTCCATTTCTCCTAAGTTAAAATTTTTTAGTTGCAGTAACAGTGTTACTCAAAAATGATATCACTAGAATTTTATAACTTTTATCTACCAGTAAAGTAATGTGATATTTTTCTCTATTGGTATTTACTGATGCCGTATAATTTCAAATAGAGATATGAGGAATAAATAGCTCATTCTTTACCACCGAAGACTACAAATAATAATTACTTGCTTTCTTTCCAAAAAATTGATCAAATTAAAAAACCAAATATAAACTAATTAATTGTGCCCTTGAAGATATTTGAGATCTTCATCGGTCATTTCCTGTTTCAAATTTGTCCACCCTTTACGGTAGTGTGGAAAAAAACAGTACCGTCATGCATAGTTCAATATCCTTCTTTACTGACAAATATTTGTCAACCATCTTTCCTCCTCCACTGACTGGGAGCATTTGTGGAGGAGTCTCTCGAGGTTTCCTCTCCACTCACCTCCAGTCCTCTGTCCTTCCTCTCTAATACTCTTCCACACAGTCTATACACCTCTTTCTTCGGTCTGCCTCTAATTCATACATACATAAACTAGTCCCAAGCAAAGATCGTATGCACATCATTGACGATCGTCCTAAAAGCCGTTCATAAAAATCTTCATTCCCACGCGTCTTCTATAAAAACGTAAAACAGAAGATACTAGAATGTCCAATATCTTTCATCATATAATGCACACAGTGATAATAAAATTCGCACAGGATGAAGTAGATATTAAGCGTACATACTTATTTGTTAATAATTTTACTGTAAAAATAATATGATATTATCGTTATAAAGTTCTGTCCCGGATGACTTATTTCTAGATTTGTAACACTTCCATTCAAATGTCTTCATAATGAAATGGTGAGGACACCACCCAATTTTGAATATCGGAATTATTAAAACACATGAAAAAATATATTTATATTAACAATATCTCTTGTTTTTTTTTTTGTAAAAATATTATTTAACAATTTTTTGTTATTATTTGTCAAATGTAACTAAGTAAATTTTATTTAGACACAATTTTACATTTCCATTATTATTTCTTCAGACATATATTTTTGGCAAAATGAGTCTTTTACTAACTCGCATTTTAATTTCGATTCCACATATTTATTAATGTGTATGCATACAAATAAAATATTATGAATCTTAAATATCATTATTTGTAGGGACCTATTAATATCACAATTTAAATATAAATATATTATTTTGTAAAGGGTCCCGTTAATTTTAGGAGAATGGAATTATAAGAAACAAGTTACGACTTACGTTCCTTTTGAATGCTCCATTATGACGAATGCCCGGGAATACTACGTTACCTTGTTAATAAAGTTGTCATTTGATATTCCAGACGGTCCTGCATGTGCTATCGCTGCTGGGGTCCCTGTTTGCTTTCTACGGCTTTTCGCTGATCTACAGCTCCATCTGCGTGCAGTGCATGGGTCTCCCGTCCAACTACTGGATCATGCAGACAGCCATGGCCACGCCGGAGTACTGGCTAGTCATTGTGTTGAGCACGGTCATTGCACTCACTCCTAGGTAATGATTAACACTTTGATGTTATATGTAATGTGAGATATATGCTTGTAAATTTCTTTTGAAATGGGTTACAAGTATACCATTTTTGAGTTATAATAATAGGTGTTTTACACCATGCTTTTGTTTCATCCAGTTTGAGGGTTTAGCCATGGTTGATGTTGTAACAATGATAATTTTTATAATTCTTCTATATTTAGAATCAAAGGATATAATCGAACTTTAAGCCATTGTTAGAGGTTCTGGGAATATATTTTTTTAGGTAATTGTTTAAAATATTGTAACACATTTTCATCCACCGAAAAATATATTATTTATAAAAAACCTAATTTTATTTTATGATAAACAAAATAGAAATTGTCCAAACTTTGCATCGAAAACAGTCATTTTGCTCGGCGTGCATATTTAGCTCTTAATACAAACACTACAAAATGTATTTATTACTGATTGTGAATATTAGGTATTGTGAATTTCGCATGTATGTTTGATGATTTGGTATTTTGTTTTGAGGAAATTTACATATGTTCTGTTAACTCATAGATTAAAGAATATTTGTGTGTATTAACTTCATATTTTTATTCATTAATGGATAGAGACATGGTTGTGACAGCTATATATGTATATGAATATTGTATCGATCAAGATATGGGGATCAGGCAGGCAATTTTGCCAAGGCTTAGGCACTTGTAAAAGTCATTATGACAAAGATTGAAACGACAACCGGTTAAACAAAAACATTGATTAGATAACGACCAAACACGTGACACAGCACCCAAATGGCAGTGATTTTATGATTGTTGTCTTTGGTTATGTTCAAAGTGTTGCCATTTTTTGACGATTTAGTACCGTCCCAAAATATTATTTCTTCTCTAAGGGCAACTATCTGGATGAACTCGTAATTATGAAAATAATGATTTTGTAAAGTGAAGAATTTTAATTTGGTTCCCGATACGAAAGTATTGTGTAAAACCCCTAAAAGATAAGGTGTATGTCCTTCGTAATTGGCTTTGGAAGGTCTCCGATAATTTTAAATTTTATTGAGTTATGATCAGTTGTGAGTTGAGACATGCATGTCTACTAAAACTTGGCTTTAAACCTCTTTGATCATGAATACACCATAAACCATGGTTTGCCCAACATGGGTCCACAAATAAATCGGTATTGAGTTTGATAAGAAATAATGTGTCTTATTCATTCTCGGTCTTCATCAGCTTTCTGTTATGTCCAGTTTTTGGTATAGGGCTCCCCGGATGTCTTTCTCAGTCAGCCCATTTAATCTGTTTCTCTTCCCCAATTAAAGATGCCATCTGTTGTTTGAATTACAATGGTCATCCGTTAGCCGTTCCACATGCCCACCCATAGTTAACTGAACTAATAACCCATCTATTTTTTATTCCAGACTAGTATGGCGATCGCTGAGCGCCTCTCTGTGGCCCGGCGCGCTGGGCAGGGCTGTGCTGCAACGGCGCCGTGACCGCAAGCTGGCGCGCCTGCCACTTGCCGCGCACTACCACAACGCCTCGCATTCCACGCACATCTACAGGTATGGCGCAACCCTGACATAGGCGCGAGTGTTAGGCTCACACTTTAACATATCTAATACACCAAAAGGAAATGAAAATATTATCTTTTTTTCCCCAATGTATTTCCTTCTGCTTTCCAGTTTGAAAAGATGAATTCTTTTTTTTCTTCTTATTCGTATGGTGGAGGAGAGTTGGTGGAGGTCAAAGTGGGATGCTGAGGTTGTTCAACCGGTCGACGGAATCCAAAGTCACTTGGTGCGCCACAGATGTGCCTCTGGGAAATTTGTGAAGAGGAAAACCTTCTGCGATATGTTGTGTTGCTTGAATATGAGTGACACTGGAAATCATCCTATCCTTAAACTTGTTTTTCAAATAACACCACACGATATAAAAGCAAAGAAAGCCATCTCCATAAAAGTGTCGCGATTGCTTTCTTCAATTTTTATCATGATATTATGTATTCACTTTTTACTTTACGACCTGGTTCTTTAGTCTTTTAGTATTGGTTCAACGTTTCTTCACACACGCCCCTGTTTGGAACATTGTTTCACGCGCTTGAAACTGGGGACCAAGCTTTTGTATAATCACTACAAATTAATATTTTGGGATTGATTTTATTTTTTTGTAATGTTATTAAAAAACAACATAGGCATACTATAGCTAAATAAAACCACCTTATGGGAAATAATTTGTTCAATTTTATAATATTCAGAAACTAGTGATTTTTAACAACATACATACTTTTAAACAGAGTAAAATCTTCAGCTATATAGATAATGAAACACTTACATTAAAAATAATTTCATATTAACATTAATATTCTATAAGTTCCATAAAGGCATTTTGACGTAATTTTATAATTATGTCTAAGCGCCTGTTGACTTTACCCATACAACAGCATGCGTGCGAAATTCGGGACCGCAAGTCAAATTATGTGCTGAAGTGCTCTATCACTGCATAAATCACACCAGCAAACTTGCAGGCAGGCCGCCGAGGCAATCTGACAAGCAAACAAACATTCGCCTATGTGATGAAAGATAACCAAATTCATATTGTGCCTCTAGCCTCAACTTCATTTTTTCAACTCCATTCTGAACTAAAGATCTTATTGGTGTGGTTTCATTCTAGGGTTGGTTTTTCATTCCCCCACAAATATTCTCTACTAACTTTGGGTTTTACCCATTTACCTCCAGTCCTCACGCCTTTCTGCTCTGCTTTAATTCTCTTCCACGCTGTCAGTACACCCTTTCTTCGGTCTACCTCTGGTTCGTGCTTTTCATCTTTCATCATCCTGTCTATTGGCAGTCTTTCCGCATTTGAATGTATTCTTTAAATTCTTCAGTTTTTAAGGTGAAATGTTTATTTTCAGGCCGACCGTAGAGGACACAACGAGAAAGCGCTCCACGCTGACGGCTATCGGATAACACCTCTGAGGACTGCACTGTGGACTGCGAAGTGATAAGTCCTCGAGGCCGTGCAGGTCTCGGGGCGGCAGGAGGGGAAGGGGGTGAAGTGGTCTTATCATTGACATAAGTGACAGCAGACATTGTCAGGTGAATTTGTATAGAATTTAAATTGGACGTACCTCTGGTGTTTTCTGAGGCCATTGTTGAACGCTCGACGCTTGACGTTCGCCACGTCACGGCGACTGGTGACTGTATTGTAAATACACAAGGCATGATATAACCAAATAATGTGCCGTGTAATATACCTCGACCCGCTTCAAAACGGCTGTGATCTCTGTCCTAGGAATATTAGTTTTTTTACAAATGAATACAATAAAAGTGTAATTTATACAAATGATTTGTGTAATTAATCTTAAGTACATTGTTTATGGTAGGCCTTGAGAGTTGAATTGCATAGAGACAAAGTGTTGCTTGGCATTTTCTAATTAGCTGTGTTTGTAGGGGGGACCAATGTTTTCAATCGAATTAAACTTTAAAATATTGTCTATTTAATAGGAGACCATCTATTTTTCTAAAGCAAATTTTGAAGATGATATTTTGATGAACATTGTTTGTATTATATATATGATGACATAGTTTATTAATATTGAGTAAATACAAGACTGTTTCAGATTGTAAAGATACCATAAATGTTTGTAACCCGTTTGATTAAGTAAAGTTTCATTTGGTATTTGACTGAATGTAAATTAACATGAATTTCTGTAACAATTATCTTTATTTCTGATTCTTAGTTACCAACTGCCATGTTTTTTAGCGTATCATTAATGAAACAAGTACCTATTAGTAATGCTTTTACGATACATTCTAATGATAATTTAAAATATGACTAAATGCTTGAAGGTGACTCCCTCGCCAACTGCGGGTTTTCCAACTGCAGATTTTCAAGAGCCGATAATAACAATTGTTGTTGCCTTCCATATTGTTACATTATTTGATTTGTTTAGTGAAAATTCAATGCTTCCTAGAGAGAATCTATGATTACTTTACATATTTTTGTAATTAAAAACAGCCACAAGAGGAAAAATTTTATGTATGTAATTAATGTTTTTGGTACTTATTAATTTCACGTATACCAAGCCTTCGGAAAGTTGTTTGAGTGAAGAAAACAGACAGCCGATATTATGACTTGAACCTTAACCCCTCAGGCATATATTCTGTGAAAAGGTAGGTGTATTTCCGCTTTGCAATAAAATCCAAATAAATAGAATATTTAGTTTTTGAAAGGTGATGAAATACGCTTTCAAATTTAACAATTAGAAATAACATAAATTTTTTTAAATTGTATGCAATTATAAAAATGGTTCACCTCACTCTAAAAACGAAAATTACTGATAATAAAAAAATTTATAAAACACGCATTTTATCAGACATTGTCATCTCAGTTTTTGTCGTTTCATTTGAAAAAATTACAATTTTTTTTTCATATTTCAATATAAAACAAAAATCACATTTTTTTTTCATATTTCAATATAAAACAAAAATCACAATTTTTTTTCATATTTCAATATAAAACAAAAATCACTTTTTTTTTCATATTTTAATATAAAACAAAAATCACATTTTTTTTTCATATTACAATATAAAACAAAAATCACATTTTTTTTCATATTTCAATATAAAACAAAAATCACAATTTTTTTTCATATTTCAATATAAAACATGGTGTTTTCTCTTTCTAACATCGTTTAGATCATATTTCTCATCATGATAGTAAGGAAGACACAACGATTTCCATGATAACCAAAACGATCAATTAGCTGGAAGGGTTAGCAATAAATAACAAAAATCTAAAATATTACACTTATTGTGACTTGTCTCTTGGCCATACTTGTACAATACAACCTATATTGTATTATCAACAGTCGTAATGTAAAAATAATAATTATCCAAAGTCATAACTTAAAATCCCAGTAAGATCGGCAGCAGTTATAATTGAAGTCAAACAACAGAGCTCTGAAATTCATATAACTCATCCAGACTTACAGTGGTATGCGTGGAGCTAATAAGAACAGTATATTTTCCTAAATTGTTAATTCATTTTTTATTATTATAAAACAATTTTTTACTTGCAAATAAATGATTTATTTATTAAATAAAAATATTTATGTAAATTCAATTTAATGAAAAATTAATTGAATCTTGTTTATCTTTCTTTGTGGCCAAATGTAAATGTTATGTCAGTAAGCTTTTATTATATAAGTAAAGAAATTTATTTAATGATCTTTCGTCGTCAATTTTCAGAGGATTTGTTATTTATTTGTTGTAAGGATTGCGACTGGATCTGACAGGAATGCATTTAATTTGAAAACATAATTCAAATTAATTTTTAAATTAGGCCTTAACCATTTAAAAGGAATAAGTTGGATGCTTGACTCATTAAATTAACCATTTTATAAAGTTGACTATTTTTGCAAGAAGCCAATTGACTTATGGCTTGTGCTTTGGTCTTTGGATTCATCTCAGTTTGCCAGCAAGTCCGTTTGTGTATTTTAAGACCAATTTACAAGGCGGGTACACTGCTTAGAATCTCTGTTTAATCTTTCATGTTGCAAAATATTGAATTCTTAAAACATTTGACTTCTTTGCCAATAAAAATAACATTACTTTAATATCAATTTATTAGCATTTTCTTCACCGCAATGTTCCACTATTTTTTATTTGCTTTTTTCCTTAAAAAATCTTGAATTTGGTATTTTTATAATTGAAAACATATTTTTCTCTAACTTGTTATTTTAGTTTCTAAAATAATATGGAAAAGTATGTAATCTCTGTAAAGCTTTCTTCAAATGTCTTTGGCATTAAAAATACCATTGACAACTTTTTATTTTGCAAAATGGCAAAAATTAGAAGAAAAAAAACATGGCGCTTTCATTGGAATATTTAAATACTATGTATTTAAATTAAAAAAATATATATATATGATAAACAGCATTTCGTGTATAATATTGTGGATACAACATCTAATACATTTGCGATCGTTAACGCGAGCCGAGTGACGAATTATGGGAAAGGAATGTAGCAATTGCAAGCGGCGTTTTGCGTTATTTTGCGGTTTCTACGTTCCTTTCCCATATGTTGAGGTTCGTCTCGACAGTTCAGTTTGCGTGTGTATACGTAGCATTAAATTGTAAAAACATTAAAAATACAAGCATTCTTCATTGTATCATGAATACATTTCTGTAAAGTGATGCTATTTTCTGGATTTCTAAATAGTTCATCATTATTTGATAATCACTGTTAGGCAATCTTTGTGTGGCTAAAATAAATTATATTTCTCTTCTGTATAATCAAAAAAGTGTCTTTTACTCAACAAAAAATAATTTTATGGCCTCCAAAAGAATATTTACTAAAAAATACACAATTATGAATTTCCATATTTTTTAGGCATTACCTGTCAATTTGAAAAATGTTGATCCATTTGGATTTTACAAAAGATGAATACATAATATACTTATTGCAAAAGATTACATATTTCTTTCATTCCTTTGTATAAAGGCTTCTGAATTTGGTTTGAAATATTCAAATCTTACAAACTTTTATAATATATTAATTTGTTTATATTATTAATGGGAAAATCCTTTTATCAATATTATTAAAATAATGACATTAATATTTTTGAAACATTATCGCGGCTGATTCTTTTTAGTTTTTTTAATTTTTGTTTTGATAATTTAGTCGGCCTATTATGTGATAGAATAAATGTCAGCATTGGGGGTTCAGCTTTCTGTAGAAACACAAAGCCATTGTAATTTACTTACCTTGATAATAACAAGTTGCCTAGTTGAATTGAATTTTATCTAAAGTTATTATATTTATGTAAGAAGAGTGAATATAATAAATGAAAATGTTGATAATTATTTCTGTTTTTTAATGTTCATTATTTTCAGAGACTTCTCCCCCTACTAACCTTTAAGAAAGTGAGTTTCTGAGAGAAAAAGTTTTCAAATGAATGAGTTTTTTAACCTCCAAAATTTCAAAAAAAAAAAGTGGTATAGGATGTGTATAAAAATCAAACTTATAAAAAAATATATACATAGATCAAAATAAGTTAATTATTCGGAAATTAAAAATATGTTTTGTCAACCGTCTGTTCATGCGCAATATACAACTCAAAACATCAATATTGCAAATAATAAATAAATGATATTACATATCAATATTTATTTTAGGTTTACATATATAAAACATTACAAATTATCATGAGAAATCGATTTATTCAATGGCCTATCTCTAAATAGTATAAAATAAAGTATCTGTCTATCTATGTCTAGTATCTGTATCTAGCTATCCGCGTCTGTCTGTTTGTGCGCTTAGTTCTTAATACGCTACTGATTTTAATAGGGTTTTCTAGATAACTAGCAACACCTTTTGATTAAATAAAAAAATATTATTCAATTTGGTTCAAATCCAAATTTATGTTTTGTATGAAAAAGGCCACGCAGCCGTGAAACTAAAGCAACAATTTTCATACAATCTTTTTGCATATCCCACTCGAAAACAACAAGTATTAATTTTATTTATTAATGATACTACAAACGAGATCGACGCAAATACCTAATTCATTGTTACATCACCTATATATTTATTTTTACATCTATAAATAATAAACTTATAAACTATTCAATCTCTTAACAATCTCTTGACATATTTTTAAACATCAAATTATAGCAAAGAACTAAAGGTCCAGTACCTGTGGGCTAAAATATTCAAAATTGTAAATATTAAATAAATAATAAAATAAGATATAAGAACATAAATAAGTGACAATATATAAAAAAAACATTATCCTCACTACACCACCAACAGCAAAAATCACTAATATATACCTACAACTAAACTGAAGAAATGTTTATAAAATGAATAGTATCCAACTGAACAGGATTCATAGCAACAACATGATAACTTGCAGTATGAATAAAAATTATAAATTATTCAATGTTAGCTCGGATATATTTTTTAAATGTTCTTGAGTTACACGTTCTGATTATAAAAGCGTTTTGTCTGTTATTAGTAGAGTATTTATAAAAATGAAAAATTGATTTATGTCTGTTTCTCGAGCTTGGGACTGTAAAATTAATCTCAGACAAAAAGCGGCAAACAATCAATAAAGCAATTGATATTTTAATGGAGATATATTATATCTGCGGAGTCTCTTTGAGTTTTAAATGGCTTTAGTCCATAATATTCCATCGAGCTGTTTGTGTCATGATTACCAAAATTTATCTTAAAATTTAATTGATGGACAAATTTTCTTTGGATGGCTTCATTGCGCTTTATGTGAATATATTGAGGGTTCCATATTGAGGCAAAATTAAAATGAGCGCGAACATAAGAAAAAAATAAAATTTAAGTGTTTGAATATTATTGAATTCTTTTCCAACACAGAATAAGAATCCTAACATTCTAAGGGCTTTCTTCTCAATCATATCAATATGCGCCTCAAATTTCAGTTTACTATCAAGCAGAACACCTAGGTCACGAATATGTGTAACCTTTTTAAGTAATAATAGTACACTCTTGTAATTTATAGTAGTCGATAATAGAATAGAGAGGAATATTTTCACTGGCGAAAAGTATAACATTTGCATAGTTTTATAGCAAACATTTTATAATGTCGTTGATGAGAATTGTGGTCCCAAACAGCAATGGTCCCAGATGAGATCCTTGGGGCACACCTGAAGGTATATTTACAATCTCAGAGATGAAGCCATTCATTGTTACTCCTTGAGTGCGCTCATTAATATAGGAGACTAGACATTGATACAGATCCCCGTGAATTCCTAGAGCCACATAGTAGTTTGGATAAAAGAAATCAATTTTATCAAAAGTTTTCGAGAAGTCTGTATAAATTATGTCAACTTGGATTTGATCATCCATTGATTTAGAAATATTTTCAATGAATACTGCAAGATTAGAGACAACCGATCTCTTTTTCATAAAGCCATGTTAGTTCGCAATTATTGCAGACTGGTTGCAGTCATATACATCATTTTTAGCTCCAGACTTAAATATCGGTGTGAAAAGAGCACACTTCCAACGATCCGGAAAGACACCTTCTTTCAATGAGGCTTGAAAGAACAATAATAGGGGTTTTGAGATTACTTTGCTACACATTTTGATGAAGTGTGCCGGAATTTTATTGCTGCCTCAGTGAGCTAGAAATAGTATCAATTATATTTTCTACTAGCTGTATAACGCCACGCGTTGCTGTGGCTCAGTCTGTCTGTGCAGATAGAAAAACAATAGCTCGTGATGCTTTTACGTCCAACAGATAGCGCTGTTTTTTTTTTAAAAAATTATAGTCCAACAGATGGCACTGTTGAAAAAAAAAATATAGTTAGCAGGTGACATCTATATAATATAGGTATATAAAAACACACGCGTAATCGAATGCAACATTATGTCAAATTTTCAAAACAATCGGTGAAGAATTTCCGGAGATTTAAGATTTTGAACAAACGAACATTAATATTTTTATTTATATAGATGTTTTCCTTTGGAAACTGATACTGAAGAGACGTTAACTTGATTGTCTGCATGATAGTTGGTAGAGTATGCATCGGAAACAGTGTTGCGATTAAAGGTGCAGTCGAAATGTTGTGAGAGCAGGTTGCATATTGTGAAAACATTTATAAAATACAACAGGTTTTAATAAAAGTAAATAAAACACAAATATAACTCTTTTGGACATTTTTATTGTCTCTGAAGTAGGTTTATTACATCCAAATTTACACGGGAAGAATGATTGTCGGTTCTAAGAAACCAAAGGAAAGTATTATTTACCTAATTAAACTCATTCAAAATACACACTTATAATTTAAATAAAGTGACATACATAATAATTAAATATCGAGGTTAGCAGGAGGTTCTGGTTTTTAATAAATAAATCTGTTTACTTTCAGTCTAAAAAAGATCTCACTAACTAAAGGTATGGGTATTGATCATAATTCTTATTTAACAAGATAATGATATTTAATATTCAGTTAACATCTTATCCATTTACTTCTAATATTAATCAAAATATTATGTAAATCGAATACAAGTTTACTGCAAAAGTTGCATATTATAAAATTTTGAAAAAATGGACCTTCAGTAGAGTACTCACTATAAAAAGAATACAATAAAGTTCAGAGTTTCCTGTACAGTACATTATTAATAAAGTTCAGAGTTTCCTGTACAGTACATTATTAATAAAGTTCAGAGTTTCCTGTACAGTACATTATTAATAAAGTTCAGAGTTTCCTGTACAGTACATTATTAATAAAGTTCAGAGTTTCCTGTACAGTACATTATTAATAAAGTTCAGAGTTTCCTGTACAGTACATTATTAATAAAGTTCAGAGTTTCCTGTACAGTACATTATTAATAAAGTTCAGAGTTTCCTGTACAGTACATTATTAATAAAGTTCAGAGTTTCATGTACAGTACATTATTAATTAGATAGAAAAGGCGTTATTTGATTCTGTAAAGGGAAGATTCATAAGTATACTAGATTATTGTTTTAGAATACTTAAGGGTAAAGCACCGCTTCTCAACCTTTGTAGCAGACGTTTTCCTTGCGCCATTTTCTCATAACGCTGTTTCATATTTACTCTGCTTGATCGTTATATTTATTTCTGCATCGAAAACATCTGGAAAACTCTTTTCGGAAGGAGATGTTTAATTTTTTTTGGAGTACATTTTGGCTTTGTTACCATAAAAATTTTGTTTTTTGTTTTTGTGTTTTTTGTAGAACTCCATTTAATTGTTTTTTTTTTAAATTTAATTAAAATCAAATTTAATAATATAATTCATTTTGTAGTAGATAATAATTGGAATAAAAAGTCACTGTTTAATCGGGGCCCTACTATGACAGGATTTATTGAATTAGAGAACTGCCATGCTTATAAATTGAGTAAATTAAGGATTTAGAATTATTTGATGTTCATTATTGCTTAACAATGATTTATTTCCGAAGAAGGTTAGAACCCTGTCATAGAAAAATCACGAAAATAGGGACTTCTGTCAGTTTGATTAATAAAAATAAAACCGGGATCAGAGCAAAAATGAAACAGCATTTTTAAAGAGATTCAGTTGCGATTGGTTTAATGACGCATTTATGTATGCTTACTGCTCAGTATCAATCATCTTCCGTTTTATTCTTGTGTTAGTAAATACAGAAATATTTCCTTACGATAAGTAAGAAGTGTTTAAATATTAGGCAGTGTTTAATATAGTACACATTTGAAATCTAGTAAACGTTGAACACCAGGAGTTGTAAATGTTTGAAAAGTTTTATGTATTTACACAATGAGTGTTTGAAAGAAGAATGGCTATACATAATATGTAGTTTGTATGATTTGAGAATGTCTATTATAAATTATAATTTCTTATGAAGTAGAATATTTACATTATGTTAGGAGGCGATATTTTAAAATTGAGATTATTATGTCATAATATGCCCTAATTTAGAGAATTTTTAAATTCATATAGATAATATTTATCTCTTCAAAGGGCACAGATTATTTTTTAAGCGTTTTTCTTCAAAACTCCACCTAAAATTGTAATATTCATTCTCACGAAAAATTTATGCTTTGTCGTTAACTTTATTTCGCTTAATCTCACTGATTTAAACATACAATGATAACTTCCTGTACCGTACTTTCAGAACTTATCCTTTACCACCATTTATTATCCGTGCATTTTCCTTTAAATCATTAGCATTGTTACAGTCTTGTTGTACCTGTAGAAACTTAACATTACGTAGACTAGAAGTAACGATATAATATCACGAGTTGACTAAGAGACTAGGAGACTACACTTGACTAGTAACATTGTTAAAATTTTAGTTGGCCAGCAACTTTCAATAAAAATGATCAACAATTATCAACACATTATATAGTTTGTGTGTATAAAAAATACATACATTTAATTCTAAGTTATTGCAGAATGTATTTTATCACAAGAAAACAGATTTTTTAACAATTACACATTTGTGAAATGGTTCTTAACCTTTACAACGCTGGTCTTTTCAACGCAATCTATCCCATCATGCGGCACATTTTGACACTTTGTACGTATATGGTTTAGTGAAACCTCATGGATCACATATGTGACTTCCATATAAGATAGCAGCCTATGGATCACATTTGTGACATCCGCATAAGGAGATAGCCGCCCACGGATTACATATGTGACATCCTTGTAAGGAGATAGTCGCCTGTGGATCACATATGCGATAATCACATAGATAAGGTTAAATGATTCACAAGCGCAACTAGTAAAAAATTTGTTTTCAAAAAGATTTACACATTTCCACGGGGCTACTAGGTATAGTTTGATATCTAGTAAGCGTTTGATATTATTATTTTCAGTAATGGAAGCATGAAGACAGACCAGTATCTGGTATTAGAATTAGGTAAAGTATTATGTATATTAGAGGTAAGATCCAATATGGGACCCAATATATGATGAAAATCAATGTCTGTTTGATTTGGTAACCGGATAAAACAGTGCAGTAACAAAACAGATAAAAGAAGAGGTTAGGTTAGGTTGGGTTTATTCTTTGTTTGATATTTTTCTCTAAATAATTTGTTTTGTTACTGCTTTGTTTTGTCATGGAACCGATTGATTTATTGGTTATTTACAATTTGGTCACCAGGACTTATTTGTGTTGTCTCCTTAAAGCATGCCACATGGTGATGGGTTTCCTCAGCGAAGTGACCATTTGGTTCCAATGGTTCCCGGCCTTCCCATGGGCCTCTCTGCTCAGGAGGATGTGTCCGATCTTCTGATGCTGGCTGAAGTCCAGGTACTCCGCGCCCACTGGGAAGTAGACCAGCGTGACTCGGAGCTGCACGGAAGCCAGAAGATGTGGAGGTACACTGAAGATGAAGGCCTCGTTAAAGGCGGGACTCGTCTCACTGCGTTTTATTGAGGAACGCTTCTTTGCCACTTTTTTACCATTTTTCTGTAAATATACCTGGAATGCAAGAGAGTAAACAATAAGTAAAGAACATGTCCCATTATAATATTATGTACTTCAACATCTTCTTTGGGTGATTTGGTGATTTACCTTCACAACTATGTTGAAGCCTATGGGATCCGGTAGCCTTCTGGCCCGCGTTAAAATGAGTGTTAACCGTTCTGCCGTTGGTAGATATGAAGTTGATAGCATCAGCTCTCCAAATTTGATTTCACCCTGTAAATGAAAACATTAACTGATTTCGGTTGTCTTTGATGATGTGCGTGATGTGAAATATTCCTGCACAATGTGATGTAAAATTATTCACATTCAATGAACATTTATTTTCAAAATTGGTGAACAGCTGATTGTGGAAACTAAGTAATTAAGTAGGTATCAAAATTATTTGCTCAATAATTATTTTCTATTTGAAATATGTATTTCTTTTGCTTAAATATATGACATATCTGTAAAGAATTGACAGATCTAAATCTGAATCATTGATGAGTTTACTGATGGTATTCATTCGAAAGTTAATGAAATAATAATTTATGAATAATTTCAGCTTCACAAATCCTACAATTGTGTCTGCGCTAGTTAATCATAAGATTCTTTGATTGCAATGATCAATAATCAATAACTGAGTACCTGTTCAGTATCAGTCAGGGTTAGCCATGTGGTGACTGGCTGTTTGTATGAGCTGGCATCTTGCAGAGACAGTTCTGCCTCTCCGATTAATGTGCATGCATCTTTTTCTGTTGCGTATATATGGAACTTTAACTTCTTGTTCGACTTTCCAATATCAACCAGAAAAGTTTCATTATAGCTTGGACAGTTTGTACCCCTGCACACCTGGAAAAAAACGTTAATTAGTATTCTACGATGAACTCTATTTTCTTCTAGAAAATCATAATGGGATCTTAGAATGTATCAAATGACCCCAAGAAACTATAACTTACGACATTATGATAAGTGAACTACTAGTAATTACTTAAAACATCTGTATGTCAGTTTATTAAATAAATATGCAGGAATTTAAACATCTCAGTTAGCTGAGTTAGCGCCGAAATCAGCCCAATGAATAGAATAACCAACCTTTGATTTGAAATGACCTCCTTGATGCTCTGGTGAAAGAAATATTCCCACATACGTGTCCGGGGATTCACCAGCCAGATTTCTTGCTTCAATCACATTCACAGCTAATAATGAGTCGTTAGAATTTATCCTGAAATCAATAAATGAGCCCGTTTATAGACAAATATACTATTAACCTTTCCGGGAGTAAGTTACGTAATGCTGGCCGTGCTCTGGGGAATGAGTTTTTTTAAATGTATGCTTGCAAAGTAAATAACAGCCGATATCTCTGTCGATAATTATGTCAAATGTTTAAAATTGGTGTAAAGTTACAGGAATATGCCCATAGATGGCAATACGATGGCATACGATGAATATGTGACGCCTGTCGTCCATAGCTGTCCATACTCCTTTGGCGAAAGTGTGTACCGTCGTTTATTAGCGTCCGTACTCCCAGAAAGGTTAAGATATAATTTCTTGATGATGACCTTTGGATGTAAGATATTGCTCTTACCTGTAACAGCGCAGGGACAAACATAACTGTCCAGTGACTGTTGGCAAAGGAGACTCTAGCGGTCCCAGAGATGTATCAGAACTGACGGAATCACAGGATATCGCTCTACGGAAGGATCCACTGCCCCCTGCAGAGCCATCTTCACTCTGATTCTCACTCTCAAAGCTATTCTTTCTCACCAATGTGAACCTATTGAACTGATGTACACTTTTAGGTTTAATTTCGCTTTCATTAATGACTTCAGGTGTTTGGGATGAAGATTGTTCCCCTCCAGAGAGGTTCTTTTGCAAATAAGGTTTTTCGCAAAATGGATTAAATTGACAATTAATTTCATTTCCATTGGTTAGAAATGGATTTGTACTAATATATTCAGGTTTTTTATAAATATTTAAATTTCTTCTTGTATTCCAGTCATTTTGGTCATTTTCTTCAGTGTTCAAGGCCTTCTCAATCTTCTCCAGTGGACTAAACATGACTGACGGCTGTACTGTGTTATCACATTTAAGTTCTTTGGTCGTTTCAGAGGAGATGAGAGACCGGGTCATGGCAGTGCTAATGTTGTAGTGGTAGAATGAGTCTGACTTCTCGTGGAATACGTTTTCAGAATCAGTGACTGTTTCATCAAATGAGTTTGGTGATCGAGGTTCACTGGGAAAATATAAAAATGTTTAATCAACCGTAAGGCAGAAAGTGAAAATTACTAAGGACGGGTTGTTTCGGAGAATTTGAACAATTCATCAAATTTCAACGTTTATTTTCGGGTTCTGTGAAAGACTTATTCAAGTTCTGTTTTTATATCATTGTAGGCTAGTTGCTTGAAAAAACTGAAATAAAAACAAAACTTGAAAAAATCTTTCACAGAACTTGAAAATGAACGTTGAAATTTGATGATTTGTTCAGATTCTCCGAAACAACCCGTCCTAAGACAATGTGTATAATATTATGAAAAAGCCAGGAGCCAGATTAGTTTAATGTGGCTTTTACGAAGATGTTTCTTTTTGTTACGTGACGTGAAAGATTGAATGTTATATACAGGGCTGGCCCTGTGCAGGTGCGATTGAAGCATTCCGGATGTCGAATTGCCCAGGCGCTGATAATACTCAACACCTAATACAGCCCCTTTGAGGTTTTTACTAGCGGCAGGTGCTGTTTGGCTCAGGGCCGGCCCTGGTTATATAGTGCACTCCTGGTCACATGTGTCTCTTAACCTTTAGAATGCCACCATATCCTTAAGGATACTTTAAAAAAAGCATTTTTATGAATATAACCAGTTATTCTAGGGAACTACATATGGCAGATTATATATTATTTTTATAAATATATAAACACATTATCAGGTAAGACAGTCAATTTACAAAAACACAATTTTCGAAAAAAAATGTAAGTTATGACATATAGAATCGAATGAAATGGAATCAGATGGCGAATCTGAAAATTTTGCGCTGGCATACCACGTTTGTCATTACCCAATTAGTCAAAGAAGGGATGGGAAGACAGATAGTTCTAAGAGGCAGGACGACTCATGAAGAACATGGAGGAACATTCAACAATTCATAGTATGGTAGAGCTCTTTTGAGAATGGTCAATTGGTCACTATGTGTGTATGAAGAATAGGCAATAAGATGAAGTAATGACGAGAATTTACAACATTAAGGTAAATAATGAAGGTTTCCCACTGTGGTATGATGTTAGGTGCAGGTCGGAGAGGCTGCGGAGGGATGCTCTCACTGATGGTGACGGGAAAGATGGTCATGGGAGTCATGGAGTATTCTGAATCCACCGAGTCGAAGCGATGAAAGCCTTCACCGCCAAAATCATCTGAATCAGTCTTTACCTGAAATCACACAAATTAACATAAATATGCAGGAGTAGGTAATATGTATTGAATGATGTGAGTAGTAAATGCGTAGTAGAATATACATATTTTCTAAAAAGTTTACTTTGTGGAGCAACATTTCCCAAAACAAACTTGCTGGAAAACTGTGTGTCTCTCTACTAAGTATTTTTTTTACCCAGGTTGTAGGTTCTGCAAAATTTTTACAAATGTACATAGATACACACTGTTCTTCTCCATTACATTTATTAGATAAATTGACTTTCCAAATGTTGGCAATAATCCAACGATATTATGGGCTTCCAAATAAATGTCTAGAGTCTGCTCAACAACAGTGACTCAATCCTTTTCAAAATGTAAATTTCAATTATAGTAGAGGATAAATTGATATATTTATTCTAAGAAGCTTTCATTTTTGCCAGGGTTTTACTATAAAGACATGTTTTGAATTGATCAAATAGAGAGAGATCTTACAAAATACACCCTAGAAATGCCTTCCATGTAAATTTGAATGACACCGATGTCGCCATGACTTAGCACCTTTTGGTTCTAGCCCATTTAGCATGTGGCCCGTCTCTTATACAAATGGCATATAGCCATTACATTGATCAATACGAAAATATCACAATGATGTTGAAACAAATTTCAGTACCTACCTAGTTGAAATTTAAAAGACGAACGCTTTTACTTTTGGATCACGAAATATGCCTACATCGCTTTTCTTATCCTTCTTCCTTTATATTTTAAGTTTTTTATTTCATTATTCAAGAATATTATTAGTCTATTTATAAAAAAGCAGTTAATTTATGAACAAATTCTACTGTGTGATTATTGTATTGATATTATCAGAATTTGAGAAATTCATAAAGTTTCAAAGTTTGCTTGAAAATCTTCTTTTATCTATGTGGCAACCCATGTGGATAAGATCATCGCAATGAGCAAAATAATAAGAGAAGTGCTTATTATGAATAAATGTTGCTTGATTTCCTCTCTAAATAGATTGATTCATATTGAACTGTCTCTTGAAACGGCAAAAAGTTGACTTCCCCTTGGTAATCTATTCAGCACAACACTATGCATGAGAATTACCAGGAATCCATTGGCATTGTAGACCCCGCAGCGTGTGAGGTTGGCTTTCTCCTCCACCGAGGACTTGATCAGTAGCCAGGAGGCAGTGTGGCCCAGCCCCGACCAGAGTCCCAGAAGGCGGCACAGCGCAAAGGTCAGCGTCAGGGCCACCGCCACCCAGCACAGTAGGCCCACGAACCAGTGCATCACTCAGGCCGGTTAATCTAGGGAAAACAATAATAATTCATGTGTTTAATATTGATATCCTCTGGTTTCATGACAAAACAGAACATATTATTAAAAAAAGTGAAAGAAAAAAATCCTAAACTAATCTAAAATAACTTATTTTATGATGTTCTTTTTGATCTGGTAATCCTATTTTCTATATGCCTTAAGAGTCCCACTTTTCGGAAGTAGTAGGACTATGTAGTAGGACTCTACCATTGAGATATATTATGTTTAGTAAACAGTTCTATCAAAAACAACATCAAGATAAGGAATTAAGGAAGTAAACATGACTATGAGGAAATCATAAAAAAGGAAGTAACATCAAAACAACAACCTAGAGTCAACATAGAGTGAAAATGAGGAAATCAATGTAGACAGTCAAAAAACATGAAGATGAGGAACATAACGCAGGAAGATGAGGTCTATAAACATAAAGACGAGGAAATCAACAAACGTGAAGATAAGGGCATTGACATAATACACAAATATGAGGTCTACAAACATGAAGATGAGGAAATTATAAAAAAGGAAGTAACATCAAAACAACAACCTTCAGTCCGCCTCGGACCACAAACCTCTAGTGAATATGTGGCTGTGAATATACTAATATTATGTATTTTAAATAGTAATTAACATTTGAATATAATTTCATTAAATATTAATAAAGACAAACCTACCTACAAACTTTTTTTTAATATCATTTCGGAGTGGAAGATACTTTCCATGTCGCCCTCGTCAAAGACCAACATTCAGAATCAACCTGTTTCCTTTAGTATTTATAGTTTTTAGCTATGTTTAGTAACCTCATATGAATACCAGGTACTTCCTAACCTAACCTGACCTTCCTATTCCCTTTCCTCCTCCGATTCTTTTACCTTCACAACAATTCCCAAATACTTGGCTTATATACTTGAGCTTATAATATAATACTTGACTCCACTGGCTCCGAGTAGTTTGAACTCTCGTGGGTGACCTTAATTCCCACTGATTCAAGACAGTCGGTGTGTTTGCTTTGTACCACATAAATAAATAAAATTGGGAGGGACAGAAGAATGCTGTGAACTAGGAGGAAAATTGAGGTCAGGTTATGTAGATATGTTATTATAGTATGATTAGGTCAGTGCTATGTCTGGTTTGTTGGTGAATAATAAAGAAATAATGAGGATTTTTGTAATAATAATCAGATTTTCGGTTAAATATGTCACAATAAAATCGATGGTTAAAAAATTACATGTCAAACGAAATGAAAATGTTTTTCTTACCTTGTCAGGAGTTTCTTTTTGCTTTGGAGTTCTTGTGAGGATTAACAAAATTAATAATATGTATTTAATTAAAAATCTACATAATCTATAGTTAAAAACATATTCTGGAACCCTTTAGAAGGATTTGGCAAAACGATCAAAAACAATCAATTTGTTTTCAGAAATTCACATAATTAAGCATGATAGATGAATATTGGATTAGAACTGTATTATAAATGCGTAGAGCAATGATTAAAGGATCTACCTACTCTGATATCCTCACAAATAATCTATTTTGATAGAGTCTTAAAATAGAATCTATTTACCTGTTATTTTCTGGAATGATCACCGATGCAGGTGAGAAAATCTGTCGTACGGTTGTTCCATATATCTTCTAAATATCCAATATCGCCACATCCAATTTAAAGTAGGTTTGTTTTCCGTGGCACAGAACGTTTTTAACCT
The DNA here is from genome assembly GCF_061612785.1 of Hesperophylax consimilis. Classification (NCBI taxonomy): domain Eukaryota; kingdom Metazoa; phylum Arthropoda; class Insecta; order Trichoptera; family Limnephilidae; genus Hesperophylax; species Hesperophylax consimilis. Next base: position 19,040,832 of record NC_142840.1, on the reverse strand, counting down.
TACAATACCAACAAATCGTGTCACATACAAACAAGTTATGTACCTACATCAACCGTATATATTACTAAACCGTTAATAATTATAACTTATATGTAATTTATGATTAGTAAGAGTAATACCCTGTGCGAGGGGGTTTAACGTGGTAAAAATGCAGCCGTTGTCACATCGTGTAATCTCTGTTTATGTACAGTAAACCACCTCTTCCTATTTTATAAAGTCACTCCATGAGACATTCATGGCGAAACGGCTCGCGGGGATGCCCAGGCAAAACCATGGCGTAAATAAATCCTATATAGCAGAAAACTTTTGTTTTGTTTTATTATCTGAAGCAGTAAAAACTTTCGAATGTTGATAGGAGACATAAATAAATATCAATCAATTTAAAATCATTTTTATGTCGGGTCTTAGGCCAAAATAACTCTTCAAAATTCGTTTTTCCCATGAGATATGGACTTTTCAAATTACCGTTTAAATGTACGTAGGTAGTGCTTTCTTTCAAATTATCATTTACTCGTAATAACTATAGTTATAGTCCTTTCTTGTATAATTATGGTTCTTTCATTTTAATGGTTACTGATCGGAAAGTGTACATCTATTTTATATCTATCTATCTATATAAAGAAGAGTTTTAGAGAATTTTATTTGCTTAAAAATCTGCAGTTGAGTCTTAGAATCTTCTGTTCGTGTTTTCGTTGAGGCAAAATATAAACTGTAGGTCCATCTGAAATCTTTCAGACTTCAAAAACTGGCCAAGGACTCGCTTTGAATCGCTTCTAATTCCATGAATATTATACATAATACATCAGTGAGTATTTAGATTTACATTGAAGTAGGAAATATTCCTATTTTTGATACTGTCAAGTCGTGGTGGAAATCCATTATAATTTTTTTAAAACTTTTATTCATTTTTTAGTAGGAGAAATCTGTTATAAAATAATAATACAATATTACATTTATAGATTCACGATAAAACTTTCGTAAGCCAAATGCGAAAAAAACATTAATATGAAGATTATTAGGTGGATTTTAAAAACACAATTAAATAATCTAAACATTAAAAATCCAAGTCGATATGAAGAGTCGATTTATATAATTTATAAATATTTTCTTCTTCGTCTGCTTGAGAAAAAAAATCACGATAAAATAAGAAGATGAACGTAATAAATAAGATCACCAAAAATGAAAAATAACTTGAATTTTTGTAATAAACATAAACAATTATATTTATCCCCATGTGCAGCAAGCTTCCGAGCCAGTCTCCGCGAAACTAATCGATCGGCGCGTGCGCACCCGACCTGCACAGCCTTCCCATCGACCCCCGCCTCTCCCAACCCTGTTCCCCCTTCCCAACATACCTTACAACCCCCAACTGGGCGCAAGGCCGCCCACCCCTGCTCCACACCTACCCTGCATAATCTAAAATACACAACGCGCTGTGTCTCTCCTGATGAAATGTATTACCCTCGCTCATCTCGTTGCCAGCCAAAGCCAGGCATCTCGCCTTATAAACAAATTTAAAATGATAGCATTTTAAACGATTCCATGAGCTGCGAAAACCGTTTCTTTTGTGACGCGGAAATATAGGACAAAAAATACTTTTAAAATCATCACTGAAAAAGCCAGCATACTTTTTTGGTGTTGCTACGAAGTGTTCCTTGATAAGGTTCTTTTTTCTTTCACATTACAATCCAGTTAGACTACGTAATCCTGTAGTTCAGTTCGTCAGCACGTATATTTCATTATACTAAAAATCGTTATTGGACACATTGTAAGATATTTACACGTAGGTATGTATAGATGGCAGAATTAACAGTTACATGGTAATGGGTACATAATATAAAATACACAGTGTTCCTTTAAATGCTACTTAAGAGGAAGCTACAAGCCAAAAATGTGTATATTCTTGGTATACCTTATATCGTTGATAATAGACATTAAAATTGTTTGACAAACGGAGCCTGGAAACGTTCGATTACAACTAAAACTGGTTTTTATTTATTTTGTAAATAATTTTACAAGAAAGCAAAAAAGTTAATCAAGAGAAACTGTCACAGATAATCTTAGTTATATACTGTATTTTTTAAAAGTTGTGGCCTTTATGCGTTCATACTGAAAATCATCACTGTTGAACTATTGAAAAAATATTTTTTTGGTAGTTTGCATTTATATTTTTTATTGGGTAATTTTTTTATTTATTTGTATTCTAATCAAGCGAAGCGATAGAAAAACCTTCAATTTAACTAAACAATCTTTTGGTTTTCATAATGTACACCAATTCGTTATAAAGATTAATCAAAATTGTGATTTGGCGTTAAGCTTCGCCTTAAGATATTTTCCGAAAGATTTTCCCCCTATTTGAAATACTTTTATTTAATATTTTAGCTAACCCCTATTAATCATAAACAATTTTTTTTACATTGGCACACTCCCTCTAACATTATTATTTACATATACCCCTTTCAAATATTCTTCTTCTTCTTTTTGAACGCTTACTAAAAGATGGGAAAAAAATATTGAACGAAGGATTTTTGGAAACAGGACACCTAGCGGATAACACTGCATAAACGTAGGTAAATAATATTTCATATTGTTGGAGCTGTTACCAATCGATTACTGTTTAAATTATTTACATGGGACAGTTAAAATTATTCAGAATTTGTGTATTGACGGTTATCATTATATTCTACCCATAGACATATGAATATTAGTAGACCTGCCCTAAGTGATTAAAAGCGTATTATCCCCACTCCCCATACCGGTTCCATTGGAGCCGGCTGGGCTCGCGTATGGCTCAAGTGAAATTTGAAAACGTGACGTCATCATTCTTGTGCGAACTATGGTCGAGGCATCATCGGTTCATTTTACGAAATAACACGGCAAAATGTTGACTTGTGATATGAAAACTTGTAAAAATAGATGTGAAAAAGAGAATAAACCCAATTGTCGTATTACATTCCATAAGTAAGCATTATTTTACTTTATTTTAAGCTTATTCACACCGTATTATATGGATCAGTTTTAGAAACATATACTATCACATCACAATGTAGCGATTCTCAAGTGTGCTCATCGTTGTTTACTGGGGTAAGTAAATTATGAAACATTTGTAAAAGTGTCTTAACTAAATACTCTGAAACCAACTACGACTCTGCAAACAGAAGAAATTTACTTTGCCGAATTTGGACTTCGCAAATTAGTTCATAACGTGGCGAGTAATTTGCGCTCCCATGTAAAAATGTCTATTCATTCAAAAGCAGATTTTACTTTTAAGAACTAAATGGTGATATTATAATGCGAGATGCCTATTTACTGTCAGATTGATTTATTGACGAATCACAGTCAGCTTAACCCCCTTCGTTCTTCAACAGTTGATTTTACCCCTCGCCATTATCTTCTCGTCTATTAATTCCTATGTCTGTGATTCTACCCAATTAAGAGAATATTTTACAGTTTAGCAATAGTGAAACACCAATATTTTGGAATAAATTAATTCATAGTGGACATCATTATGCCCATGATAAGAATAATAATCGTGTCTATCAACTATCAACCAATGGTGTTGTGGGGAGGGTATTAGGTATGCCAGCCAGTGATAAGGTCACGGAATAGAACTAGAAGGAACTTCGGTAGGTTTCAAATGTCACATACATTATGATTATTATTATGTTTGCACTAACACAAAAAAACCTTACCAGGCTAGACGTACTACGCAGTGTAAGATATATAATTTATTGTCATTTTATATTCTTTTATGTTAGGTTAGAAGCCTGTGTACAATATTCTCAGCTCAATTTATCTAAATAGTATAAAATAAAGTTGCTATTCGCGTTTGTCTGTTTGTGCGCTTAGTTCTTTCAAACTGCGCAACAAATTTTGATAGGGTTTTCACTATCATTTACTATCAATACTTCCAGAAGGTTTACATGTATAATACATGCATATTATGTTTATAGAAAGTGGAGAAAAATCGATGTTTTGAATTCGAAACCTCAAAACTTTACTCCAAATTACTTACAACGCTGAACAACGCCAGATACACGTCAACTAGTTCATATTAAACTAGCTGAACTTCCCGGCATTGCTCGGGCTTCATTCAGAGTTTTTCATAATCAAACTGACAGACTTCCTCTTGTTTTGAAGGTTGAGTGTGCATTTTCATAAACCTCGTAATAAAACTTTAGATTTGTATATGATAACAAATCCACGCCGTCCGCCTTGTTAGGTGAGGTTTACTTTATATAATAGATTAAGTTTTTTGAGTCGTGGATTTTTCATTTTCGGACTAATACAGTGACAATTTGAAATAAATCGAACCAAATAAAATCAAACATAAACAAATTTGCTTCGAATTAATATGCCATTTTTAAAATTGCAACTGATTGTGAGAAGAATTCAGACAAGCGATAAGTACCTACCTATAATACTTTAACAAAAAATTATTTTTATTGTCTTTTTAAAAATTGGAATTACAATAGGGACTACTTGTAGTGGTCGTGATAAGGTTAAAAATGCATCTTTGCCACGATTTACCTTTCTCGCGTTATGCAAGAATTCACCGAAAGGCGTTTTTTAATTTATTTTCTGAACACCAAATAAAAATTCATATCAGGATTCGAACAGCCATGTTTTTCGAATCATATCTCAAATAAAACCGCATGGAAATAATACTAATTATATGTCAGAGTTTCGAGAGTTCAAAGCAGTTACTAAAAAAAAAAAAATTTTCCAGGCTTATGAAAAAATGTATTAATTATATAATTATTTTGGACTATTCAAAATCATTAATTTGAGGTCGTCGAAAAAATCAACCGCTCAGAGATAAAAAGTAACAAAATTCAGGAAAAAATAGCTTTACCAAAAAAATGATTGTTAGAAATATGAAGTAGGTACCTAGTACCTTTGTCTCCAATTTATTTTTGATTTTGTCTCTATGTTTGTTAATATCATTAATATATTTTTTCACAATTTTTTTAAATTATGTACCATGCTTCAAACACTTTGAAAATGTATTCGATGCATGCCTAAAAATTATATATACCAAATCAATAAAAGAAGTAAGGTTTTCTCTAAAGTGGAAACTGTCCCGATGATGGCCGACCTCCGGTATAAGAATTCATAAAAATAAGATGAAAGTAATTCACAGAAACTTAAAGGATCTTACGTGATATTTAAACTTGTAGCTAAGGAAGATTTTGCAACAGTCAAAGAGTTCTAGTAGTGCCCTACTTCCGTAACAAAAAATAATGCATGTTTTATTTTATAAACCTTCATTTTGGAAAATAATGAAATTTGGGTTAGTGACATTTAAGCAATTTACGTAGGTATTTCAGTTTCACGACTCAAACAATATTATTTAAATTTAAATGAAACCTTCCCAATACTAAGTACATTATCGCCTTTGAAGGTCCTTTGTTGTTAAATTTCCTCAATCGGACCGAATAATCTGAGAGCTTTTATCAAATTTAACGAGGCGTTACTGTAAGCCCCGTATCCTTCCCTCGGGGCTCATACATCTGGGTCGTCACTGTGCGGAGCTCTTTACAGGAAATAAGGTTGGTTCGGAACCTTGCAGAGAGCCACGTGGAAGGAAACAGAGAGTCAGGAGAGATTACTAATTAACTATCGCGCCATTTCCCCGGTGCGGTAGGCAGATAAGGTAGAACGCTACGCTTTGTCTTGGCACACACTCATAGTTTAATTTATATTCACACATTGTCTCAAACATGCTTTTCTGTTGACCTAACTTGAGCGTGTCATTAATTTTTTCATGCCTTGACACTCTGAGACGTCTCTGATTTCTTTTTCAATCCACTTGGGTGCCATGTATTCTACCGTTGTACATATCCACATCATCAATTTGCCCAGCACCATTATACCCACCAAGGAAAACATTTATTTAATAAATTACCAGAAGAAATCAGAAGCATTAATGATAAAAAAATACTGAACTCAAAAATATATATTTTAGGGAAATGATTAACAAAAAAATGATTCCCCTAGTAAAATCTCACAAATTATCCTACAATACTCTATTTATCCTCCATAATATATATTTTTTCTTCTTTCCAAATACAAAAATTTGTATGGATTTTAAATTCGTAATTATTTTTTACTTTGTAACCAAGTAATATTATTTTTTAGCAAATGTACACTCCTCTTCCATCCACAAGCAAATGCTTTTAATGGTAGTGTAGTATAAATTAAAACAGTATGACTTGTAAACATTGTATATTTATTGTAAAAAACACAAATACTAAAATATGTATTAAATATATTAAATGACAAAAAAAAATCTAAGCGTCGCTTTCTTAATCTTGTTCAATACGCTCTCCGATGGGAGCGCCCTTGCTTAATTTTCGTAGCTCGTCATTCGTAATATAATTTTAAATGCACGGAGAAAGGTGAGTATTGCTGATTTATTAAAATCCGGTTAAAAACATGATTGCTGACCGTTTTCCGTTAAATTTTCAGTACTTTCCTAATATGCCAAAATACCTATTTATGCACCTGCATTTGCCCTCATAATATATAATGACGAATTGCGAAAATATAATTATTTTTATGAACACGTGTTCTGACATCGCGATAGTGCATTAATTTTTTATTAAAAGTTTAAAAACCTATCAATTCATTCGTTAAGGGCCTGCAGTCCCGTTTTTAATCGAATTACGAATAATTTAAAATTATTCTTATGAAATTAGCAATATATCAGTAAGTTTTACCTCATATCCGCCTCGGATACCACATTTCCACTGCATTCAATCCACTTTCAACCTTTCTTTTTATATTTAAAAAAAACTACCATACTACTAATTGATTTTCGCCTATTCGTAAGATATTCAAAATGAAGGCGTTCGAGATATAAAATTAAATTTAATTTCCATTAAACATTTTATCCGTTATTACGGGTACCAGAAATAAAAAAAACTAATATTAATTTGAATTATTTGTGATAATAATGCATGTTATGGAAGGTACAATTTTATTTCTATTTTTTAAGTCGTGTCTGAAATATTTATTATCAATACCCCTTGGATAGGGGATTAACCTCTAAAGTTCAAAAAATAATCTTGAACAAAGGCCAATGATCTGTAAATCTATACTTTCACATTATCTAGTATCTAGTCATTTGCAGTCATTTGTAAACAAACCACGCAAACCTGTAGACGGGCAGACAGTGATGTCTATAATTTCAAGAATGTCTATTATTTTTAAAACATGAAAAACGAAGTCACATCAAATAAAGCAGAATAGCTTTTTTGTTCATTTTATTTTTTTAACTTTATTTTTAATCTTTTTTAACTCCACACAGGAGGTCCCAAGGAAAATAAATTTTCACAAGGCCCATGTCATTCTTGGAGATGCTGTGTGGAGGTTTTGTCAAAGTACGATACCGTGGTCGAGGGGTAAGGCTCTCGACTAGCTAACCGGAGTTGGTGGGTTCAAATTCCGGCGTGCGCAAGTAAATTTTGTTGATTAACTTGTTTTATTTAACAAATTACTCATTTAAAATAATTTAAAGTATATTTGCGACTTGTTCCAGAACGGAAGATACTCTCAGTATCGCCCTGATGTAAGACCACCATACAGAATAGAAACGTTGCTTGAAATGGCTTTGGCCGTGTTTGGTGACCAGATCTGAATAGCTAGGTACCCCACCTTCCTCTTATCTATCTCCTTCCCCTCCCCACTACCTTCAGTTTCACAAAATACAACAATTGGGGATACCATGGGGACGCGGTTTCATATAAAAAATCTATAATATAATTTAAAAAATAGTGTCCCGTTGTATTTTGACCAAATCTACAGAATTATTTCGAATTTGAAAAAAAATTGCACACGTGACCTTCAAAATAAAAGAAAGGTTACCGTCTACATGACATTTCCAAAAAACCACTCCATCCCATTTTCCCACCTCTTAAAACAAAATTTTGATACTTTTTGATGAAATTTTGTAGACTTGACGTTTAAAATAACATGAAAATAACTGTCTACATCTGATTTCGAAAAAATCTACTTAATGCTATGTAGTAAACGTTCAAAAATAAGTAGAAAATTAAGATTGAAGGGAGATATGTAATGCGAATGTTAGTTAGAGGGAGCGCGCTAATATAAAAAAAACACTATTAAGCGAAAATTGTGAAAATATTTAATAAAACACGACTGGTTTAAAACCGAAAAAAAATCTCTCAATCAATGCCAATGTTGCATTTAAAGATTTTACACTGTGATTTTTTTCATCCCCATAACATTAAATATTAAATTAAATAACAGAACGAAATGTATTTTTAATAACTTTCGGAGCATGGTTTGCGATTTTTTGCGTTCAGGGAATTTCATATAATTGCCGTTTCGGTTCTACAAATGTATAGAAATTATCATCAAAAATATATTTTTTTTGTACTTAAAAACTTTACGAGAAATATGTTATAATATATATTATATCGGTAGAAATTCGGATTGCGGGGGCTTCAAACCTAAACTAAACTCTTTTAAAAAGTTTAAAATTCAGCTAACCCCTTGAAAAAACTAGAAAAATGTTAAGATTTACTTAATGTTTCATGTTGTTATTCAGTGTTGTAGAACTTAATTACCATATCGAAGGTTTTGTGTATAGCGTAAACAATTTTGGAGGCTTAATTCTCTTCAAAATCGTTCTTACTACTACAACAACAAACACGGTGGCTTGAGGCCTAGAATCCAGTCCTTAATGCAACAGGTTGAGTACCTATTATTCCCCACTTGCTCCAGTTCTTTCCTGGCCAAGGGCACCGGGTCACTAGGTCCTGCGGAGGAACTAGGTAGCGGGGAGGGGAAGGGCAGGGTGGGTGCAGACTGGGGCCCAGTCGGGTCAGGGGGCAGGCCGGGGCCCAGCCGGGTCAGGGTCCCGTCACAGCCTCCGAGATATTTTAAATAGGTCGTGATCCTACATCCACCTACAACCAGATACAGTTAAATCATAATAAGGGCATCATGATTTGACCCTCCTGTGAGGCTCTAAACTACCACTGCGCAGGTTGCGGGTTTGGCTAGCGTGTTGTGGTGCGTGTACTTACCTTATAACTGCCAATAAATGTGTATAGTGTAGGTTATGATAGAGTGAAACAGATGTAGTTGATAATTTAAGTTTATTGCAAACACGTTACACTATTACACGATTAGAATATCAGAAGGATTTAGTAGGAATCAAGAAATGTCGACCGCCAGGTCAGATCAGAGAAACAGGAATGCTCGCCGGTAATGGATTGGCAGCGAGCTCTGTTTCACGTCGGGTTGCCATCCGTGAAACAGTGTTTCCGTATTAAAATATTATTTTAGGCTGGCAGACAGTTCTTGCCCCCACATACCTTCCCCCCAGTGTCAACGATACATAAAAGAAAAAATTAGGGGTTCTAGAAAAAAATATATACATATCACAAAATTTGCATGACGTCGGTTACATAATATAAACAAATTCGGTGTGTGACGTCATCGCAAAATAACATAAGCCTATGCGTTCAGAAAGATATCTCTTAAATGGTGAAGTTACTTTATGAACAATACATTTATATGTTTGTGAACGCATAGTCATGAACAAATTCCTAATAATAACATTATTTGAAAGTTAAATCCTTTTTTTAAAAATGTGTTGATATAATTACATGTTCGGAGCATGTACTGCATCTACGAACTGTATGTTTTTCTTGGAGCATTTACTGCATCGACAAAATTTTACATTTATAATTGGAGCATTTACTGCATCGACAAAATTTTATATTTATAATTGGAGCATTTACTGCATCGACAAAATTTTACATTTATAATTGGAGCATTTACTGCATCGACAAAATTTTATATTTATAATTGGAGCATTTACTGCATCGACAAAATTTTATATTTATAATTGGAGCATTTACTGCATCGACAAAATTTTATATTTATAATTGGAGCATTTACTGCATCGACAATTGTATGTTTTGTATTTATTTTCAAAACCAAAAGTTGCAAACAGAGTGCATTTAATACTTTAATGTTTGAAAACAATAAATGGTATTACAACATTTGACACAAGTGGTTATTATTTAACTTATCTAAACCTTTTTATGTGGTAATGCATCTACGAACAGTGTTGTCGGAGCATATTATGAAATTAAGCATAAGTTAATTATAAAATAAAAAGTAGGAATTTATTTCCATTTGTATATATTTTTAATAATGCGTCTACAAACAGTGTTCGGAGCATGAGTTGTCAATTATTGAGTTATTTTTAAAGTTGATTATTCTAAATATTATTTATTACATATTTAAATAACTACAAATTTGTCTTATAATATAGGAACATGATATTAACGTATAAAGTATGTACAGAAGTGTTTCTTCAATCTTTGAACAAAAAGAAACGACGATTAATGTCACTATATTATAAAATTATTTATATCCGTGTTATGGAAAAAAGGTGTAAAAAAAGAAAAAAATACATATTTAAATGTTTTTGTAAATGAGAAAAGTGTAAAAAAAGGAAAAAAATACATATTTAAATGTTTTTGTAAAAGTACATTTAGCAATAGCATGGCTGTGAGTACATAACTCTAAATGTTTATCTTTGAGATTACAAGATAACTAAAAATATAACAAAAAACAACTGTCATATGTTCGTAGAATGTGTTTGTATAGATAATATTATCAAAAGGCTATGTTTTCTTACGAACAAATGACAATGGTTCAATTCTGTAAAAAAATTAATAATAATACATATATGTCTCAACGACATGTTACATCAGAATGCGTGATCAGTACATTTGATCTAACATGGTTAAAAGCATTTATATTTATAACAGAGTCATCACATATAGTGGTAAGTTATTTCTAAACAAGATTTATACAAAAGTTGTCGCATATAGCGAAATGGATAATTATTCTAGAAAATATATGTATATGAGTTTGCACTATAATATGGTAAGTTAAAAGTTAGCTAGGTAACTTTGTGCGATTACATGGTATCACTTCATGGTTTTAAAGGATGAAAGTATTTACCGTAATAAGGTTTTTTATAAAATGATAAAAAACGTAGTAATTTGCAAAGTAACTATAATAAGAAAGGTCAGGTTTTCATCAAGAACTTGGACACTTAAATATTATGTATGTAACATTAATTTAGAGAATATAAATGTTGGTATATGGAATTCAATCTTTAAATCGATAGCAAGAGTAGATTCTTAATCATTGTTTCTATCATGAGTTACAGAAAATTTATATGTTAAAAAAGTTGTGTCTTTTGTGCATTAGTATGTACCGTAACTTATTGGAAAATGGACTTGACGACCCGATCTTGTAGTTGTCTTTGATTCAGGTGGGTCTGGAACAGATGTATGATTATCGCGAGGGAGTCTTAGAGTTCTTCCATTAGTTAGTTCGGCTGGCGAACATTTCAATTCCTCACGAACAGTAGATCTCAGGCTGGTAATATAAGTGGGAGGGTTTCCATCCAGTTTTGCTCACCACTTGCCATGAAAGATGCCTTTAAACTGGTTATTGCTTGTGGGTGATAAGCGGTAGTCGTGCTGAGAGATGATGTGACAGATTTAGAATTCTCCGGGTGCGCGCGATGGTTTGCTTTGCGGCTTGTTGGTCAAGCGCGGGTCAGTGTGTCGACGCCGGGCGCTGGTGACCGGACTCGATGATGATCAGGCACTGGGGAAGAACGTGGTTCTTCAAGTACGCCAGTGCTGACGTAAAGGCCGAAGGTACAGTGGACCTTGCAGGCGATTGAGCGGGAGTTGTTTGGACCAGTGAGGGTGTTGCGTGTCCTCGTGGTGGTCGCGATGTATGGATGAAGCGCTGGTCAGATTGCTGGAACCAGGGCGTTCAGATCCGATGTAGGCTGGCCAGGGATGATTCCCGGGACCTGGGCGCTACAATGATGTCCCGATGGAGTCCATGAGCAGAGCCGGGAATATTGTCCTTCGCGCGATGAAGATGCGCGGGTTATTGCTTGTGTTTCTCTCTAATTGAAGACGGCTGATTGATGACTGGTTTGATTTGTTCCATTTGAAGGGGCAGCTTTAGTATTTGTTTTTGTAGGTAAAATACATGATGTACATCTGCTTCCGAATGTGCTGCGCGTTGGTCTTCCATATTGTTCAACTTTTCTTGTGAAATTGTTACAGGTTCTTGAAACGATGAAGGTATGTTTGTTTCTTCCGATGAGGTCATTTCCAATAATATGTTACGTAATACGTTATGCAAGACATAAAAAATCCAAAAAAACTAGAGAATACTGTGTAAGAATCTATTCCATCTACCGGATATCTTAGCAAGTTATTAGCGAGTTCGCGTTTGTATTGTATTTCAGTGAAGACGCAAACCGCGTCACGTAAGCTATTGTGATATACCAATATGCCAATATGGCGCTATTATTATATAGTGCAATAATAATTTAAATTTGTTATTACAAAATAGTATGATGTTAAATTACCTCAAAGTAAGGTTTGGCAATTATTGGACAATAACCTTAATATCACTACAATAATGTACATCTAAAACATGATTATGTAGGTATGCTGAACAATTCATTGTTTTGCGAAATGGCAATAAGAAATCGTGATATAGGTTACTTGATTGAGATATGTGGGTAGGTTGGCTTGTTCAACTGCAGGTTGTCCACGTGGATTGTTGCGTCATCTTCCTTGTCCGGGGAGTAGATGCTGCCGTTGTAGGTTGTAGTGGGTAGGTTGTAATTCATCGCAAGATTATGATGCCATGGTTAGCCACGTTGTTGACAGCCTGATTTCAGGATCGTTCTCACTGAAATTAATTTTAACACGCACTTAATTTTCATAAAAATAGTAAAACATTTCAAGCTAGGGATTGATTGACAAAATAGGGTATTGATGGGAACTATACCACGTGTATATTTCCTTAAATTACCGGGACATTTACTAGCATTTATATTAAAAAATTGATTTGTAAGAGATATATGAATTGGATTTTACTTACTGATCTTGCCCGGGATTGCTGTTTCTCTTTTCTGATCCTTGGCGGTGACGGAATGTTGCAAAATGATTTTAAAATACTAAAGTCGGTATATTGTTCTGAGTCGATGGGTCACCAATTTGGCTAGGCGTGTTGTGATATAGTCGGGGTCACCAATTTGGCTAGTGTGTTGTGTGTGTGTGTACTTACCTTATAACTGCCAATAAATGTGTATAGTGTAGGTTATGATAGAGTGAAACAGATGTAGTTGATAATTTAAGTTTATTGCAAACACGTTACACTATTACACGATTAGAATATCAGAAGGATTTAGTAGGAATCAAGAAATGTCGACCGCCAGGTCAGATCAGAGAAACAGGAATGCTCGCCGGTAATGGATTGGCAGCGAGCTCTGTTTCACGTCGGGTTGCCATCCGTGAAACAGTGTTTCCGTATTAAAATATTATTTTAGGCTGGCAGACAGTTCTTGCCCCCACACGGGTTCGGAACCCGGCTTATTAAATTAATTTGATTAAGTTGTGCCATTTCATATTTTAATTCATAAAAAACGTATACTTGCGGAGTGGTACATACTGTCAGCATTGTCCTGGTAAAAGACTAAATTTAAAATCTGAATCATCACTGAACCAGATCTGAATACCAATTATGCTTTACCCCACCTTTCTCTTTACCATTTCTTTCCTCTTCCCACCACCTTCAGAATCACAACATACCTCGATAATTTTGAATTTCACAGCCTCACTGGCTCCGGTTAGTAGGAATCATTCGGGTCATTTGTGAAGTATTAACATACAAACGGAAGGAAAAATCGAGTTTTTTGCTTGCGTTGTGGTGTACTGTATCATAGGACTATTGCGGGGTAAGAGGGAATAGGTGTTACAAACTAGTTGAAATCAGTCCCTTCAAAATGATTTGCGTGCCACATGTATTCAAATATAAAAGAATATTAATAATTATACTGGATTTTGAACGTTTGTACAATTTCAACTGACATGTCATTTTGAAATTTGGCAAATTCCTTATGAGGGAGGCTGCTCGGTTAAGACGCTCTCTTAGATGGATATTTGGGTTGGGTTTTCCAGGTCGCTTGCAAATGAATATTTGAAAATGAACGTTTACAAATATTTACAATAGTGCTCATTTTAGATTATTTGAATAACCAATTGAGGTGACTTTAACACAAAATAGTGCTTTATAAAGTTGACCATTTATATATTTTAAATAAATGAAATGAAAATACTTGGCTTCGGGTCACTTTATTGATAAATTTTACTGTCTACCGGTTTTGGTACCACCGTACCATCATCAGGACAGTTATAAAAATTATATATCGTACATGTTTTATCGTACAAATTTTTATTTACGTAAATAATATCAAATATCAATATTTTTCAACATCGTAAAACGCAAAAAGTTGTTGTTTATTGTCATAAAGTTGAATCAAATGTGTTTTTTTAAATGCATATTAAAAACGGTAGTAGTAGTATTATGCCTAAATTGAACATGTTATTATTCATTACCTCCTTCCGTGTTTTAACAATATATACTCACCCTCTCTCTGTGAATGACCTAATATCTACCTATTAAATGTAACTGTTGTTATTATCACTTAAAGTGCCGCCTGCAGTATTCTAATATTATAAAAGAGATGAATTAAAAAATACGCTTGTATCTATTGAAAAAAAAAATTAGTAATGGCAAAATACCGATGCCGTAATTAATATCGAATTTAAATAATAGGACCTCAAATGGAAAATAAATCAAATAAAAAGTATAATATGTAAATCAAGCATGTTCGTGAAAATAAAATACAAACATAAAAGGAGCATGGGATGTACTTGTTTAGTATTGAAACAGCTTTTGAATATTACCTACAATTTTTCCTTACTATCCATCTCCTTCCCTAAAAACAGCCCTACCCACATTGGACCTTATGAACATTTTATGTTGCACTAATTGTCGCAAATACCAGTTGAGCTCGTGTCGTACATCAAGAAGGTGCCACCTTTAATTTCGTCGTCGTATCATATGTACAAATACCAAAATAAATTTTTTTGTCGTTCGTCTCGTTGTGGAAGAAAATTCACCAGTGCAAGTGCATCGAGAGCCCGTATTTTGCCCGGATTCATGGGAGTTCAGGTAGGCTGTTTTCCTTCTTCCACTATTCCCGTGATATTCAGAACCAATTTAATGAGCGTCTAATTATCGTTTTTTTTACAGTTCACTCAAAGTGTAATAGAACACGCTACAGTACTCGTAGGAAGTTATAGAGAAAATATTTTTAAAAAGACAAAAAAGTTAATAACGAACAAATAGGTCTGAATTAGTTGCCTTTTGAAAAATACATCAATATGAATGTTTGTTTGCAAGAATATGAATGATCGGAATTGGTGAAAAAATATAGTACTAAGTATTTATTTATTTATTTTATTTATTATTTTATTTACGCCCTAATGGGCTTTTACATGAAAATATACATTTACATTGATTACAATAATTGAACATAAGAAGATAAATGGAGTTAATTGTAAGAAAGCAACACATATAATAAAATTTTGTGCAAATTAGCAAAACACTAATAAGATGGATTCAATATAAAATATACCCAAGCATGAAATAGTAAGTAAAAGAAAGTTCAACATAAAAAGTAAGTAAGTGGGTGTGTTTAAACCCAGTATTAATTGTGAGTTTAACAAATCGATAAACCAATATAAATTAGAGTGTAACTTACTCGTGAGGTAAAGAACATTATAACAGAGATTTAAAAAAAAAAAAAAAAAAAATAACAAAATAAGAGTTGCACCTGTAAAAAGCAAAAACTAATAGAATTTAGCAATATCGACATGAATAAGAAATAATAAGATCTGAGATGGAACATAGTGTTATGTATAAAAAGTAGTTAGTAGGTATATGCATACAATTATAAGTGTATAGTAGAGCAAATAAAAAACAAACAAATATGGATATAATTTACTTGAAAGGTTTCGAATGGGAGAAGATGTAATAAAATTATTAAAGCTATAAAAGTTAATTATTAGCCGATAAAATCGAAATAAGTTGCCTTTTAAAGCTCACAAAATTGTCAAAACCAAACATATCTATAAGTTCACAGTATTTATTCGCAAGGTTGTGAATTCTAGGAATTGGTGAAAAAATAGAATAATTAGTGTTGAGGTTCTTGTTAAATTTAAAAGTATCTTTACTGCGAGTTTGCCTAGCAGGAACATTAATGCAAATAAGTTCCAACAAATTAGGGCTGTCAATTAAAGATTTAATAATTTTGAATAAAAATAGCAAATCAATTAACACTCTTCTATCAGATAATTTAAGAAGTTTAGTTTCAGCAAGCAAGTTATTGTAATTTATAAATTCGATTGGAATTTTCATTTTAAAATTAATGTACCGAAGGAATTTATTTTGTACCTTTTCTAATGATTGAGAATGGACCTTGTAGTACGGTGACCATACGGTGGAATTGTATTCTAATTTGCTTCGTACTAACGAGCAATACAGATGTTTTAATGTTGACATACTTTTAAAATTTGCTCCCATTCTCAAAATAAAACCTAGTATTCTCATCGCATCGCTTGTTATTTCATCGATGTGTTCGTTAAACTGTAGACTCTCGTGGAATATAACACCAAGATCACGAATCTGTGATACACGAAGAAGATTAGCACCATTCATAAAATAGGAAAAATTAAGTGGATTTTTGCCTTTGTAAAAACTGATAATCTGGCATTTACCTAAATTTAGTTGCAAATCATTGACAGAACACCACGCACATAGTTTATTAAGGTTCAACTGCAAAATTGCGCGATCGTCATCGTCTTTGATTATTCTGTATATCTTCAGATCGTCGGCAAATAACAGGACTTTAACATTAGTAAAAATATTAACAATATCATTGATAAACAAACAAAATAATATTGGGCCCAAGTGAGATCCCTGTGGTACTCCGCTCGAGGCAGCAAATGTATAAGAAGTAAACGAATCTATCTTGACTGCTAAGTACCTTCCTAATAGATAACTCTTAAACCATTCCAACATGCTCCCTCTTATTCCCAACAATTTTAGTTTACGTAATAATATTTTGTGGTTTACTTTATCAAATGCCTTACTGAAGTCAGTATATATGGAATCAGTTTGATGTGATGCATTAAGGGCATTAACAATATCATTCGTGTACAATATCAAATTGGTAAGAGTAGATCTACCTTTAATGAATCCATGTTGAAGGGGAGAGATGGTTCGATTGATTCGGGATATCAACTTATCTAGTACTAGGCTTTCAAAAAGTTTGGGTAAAGTAGACATTATACATATTGGCCTATAATTTGTTACTTCGCTCTTATTACCTTTTTTGAAAATGGGCGTTAAAAGACTAAACTTCCAAAGGTCCGGGAATACACCTGATGAGAGTGACTTTGTAAATAACTTATGAATAGGATATGACAATGTATGCATACAATTTACTAAAAACCTGGGCGGAACATTATCAGGTCCTGCGGATTTTCGGGAATCAAGACTCTTCAGCTTAGATATAATATCGTCTATGGTTACATTACAGTCAGATATATCAAGAGTTTCAACCAAATCAAAGCACGAAATATTGCTGTCTTCACTTGCATTAATGTAAACGCCGCTAAAAAAATCAGCAAAAAGATTAACAGTTTCCTGAAGATTTTGGGATAATTTAGAATCGAATGACACACTACTAGGTATGTAAGTACCATTTTCTTTTTGGGATTTAACATATTTCCAAAAGAAATTTGAGTCGTCCATGATAGAGCCTTCGACATCACTAATGTAATTTTTGTAACATTTTGCGGAGAGCTTATTGCACTCTGCCCTCAATTTTTGAAACGCAGTATAATCGATGGCCAGGCGACTTTGTTTGAATCTCTTGTGAGATAATTTTTTGAGGTAAATTAAGTCTATCAGGTCTTTTGAGAACCATTTTGGGTATAGAGTTTCTCTGTAAGTCGTTAAAGGAACAAATTGTTCAATTGCAGAATTAACGATGAAGTAAAATTTTTTAAGGTGTACATTAATATCATCGTCGCTATCAAAGAATGACCAGTCAGTCTGTTTAAGGAAATTTGAAATTTTAACATAGTCAGCTTTTTTGAAATTTCGAGTTTCTACTACCTTTTTTACGATAGGAATTGGTTTAAGATTGGACATGCATATTTCTAGTGGTGGATGGTAAACATCGACAGGTAATAGAATTTCGGTACTTCTCACAACACAGATGTCAGACACATTTGACAGTGCCAAATCCAACGTACGACCTCCTATATTAAGAACATTATTACACTGTGTTAGACCTAAGAACAGTGCCATATCTCTAATAACACGAATATTAACATTAGAACAAGAATTGACAGAATTCATATTACACCAATCATAATGTGGCAGATTGTAATCACCAACTAGAAGTAGTTTAGTATTAGGATATTTAGCACAAATTGATTCAACCTCGTCGCAGTGATTGCTGTAGCTTTGGACATCAGAATTCGGAGGTAAGTATGCACATCCCACTATTATTTTACCTCTAGAAGTGTTCACATTGACAAATAGTTGCTCGATGGATGTGTTTTTTGTGGATATTTTTGAAGAACTGAGATTTTTTGAGATAGCAATGGCTACACCACCTCCTCTCGTTTTGGCACTTGTTTTAGAATTCCTATCCATACGGTAGATGTTGAAATTAGGGAAGCCTAATTCGGCGGAATTGATTCCTGAGTCGAGCCATGTTTCGGTTAAAATGAAGATATCACTGCTGATAGTTGCCGCCGAAGTCAGCAACATGGGAAGTTTAGTGCGGATCCCTCTCACATTTTGGTAGTAGCATTTTATTTTTTGTTGTTTCAGTTTTTTGGCGCACATTCAATAATTTTAGGTACAGAGTTCACATATTTGATAGTTATATTGGTTTCACCGTTGTTCTTCCTCGTCTCGAGTTGTTGGCGTAAATCTAGAAGTTGAGTCCTCTGCAATGGTGTTTGGTCGTTACTGGCCTTTATACCGTTTTTCAGTTTTGCGTTCCTGGTCAAAACCTCACGAGCCGAGACAGAGTCATTGAATTCGACCTTAATCGGTCTAATTTTGTTGGACTTTTTTACACCAAGTCTGTACGACTTAACCACACTCGGTATTAATTCATTATTTATATCACTAATCGCTGAAACTACTTTATCGCTGTCCATTTTAATAATTGTTGTTGTTGATTCTGAAATACTTTCGGGAACATTAAATAAAATAATGTTCTTTGACCGGGTTTTTCTTTCCTCGGCCTCTGCGAGCAAATCATTTATTGAAGATGAAGTATTTGTCGGGTTAGTAACAATAGACTGAGTATCCGTTACACTTTTTAATGTTGACAATTCTCCTTCCAACATTCCCATACGAACAGCCATCAATCCTGTGGTTCCTAACAGATCCGTTGTTATCGGGGTAATTTTACCCATTTGCTCCTTCGTAAATTTGTTGCCGGGGTCATTAATAATTTTTATCAGCGAACAGAGTAGATCCTTGGCCTTGGTCATATAGTTAAGAGAGTTCTCGTTTAAATCCATATTAAAATTTATTTAAAAAGAGTTAAAAATATGTTAACTTTATTCGTAATTAGTTTATACACAAACGCCTGTTTCCCGCAAACTGTTTAGCACTATTCAAAAGTGACGACACTTTCGACCAATGGCGATAGTAATGACGGACTGATAATGCGCCTGCGCGTTTGGTATGTTTACCAGTTGAAAATTGTTATTTTAATATTTTTAAAACACAGCACTGCACAGCACACACGATAATTTAAAAATCTAACTGATTGAATATTTCGAAGATGAAGTGATTTAACTACTTCGACACTTTATGTTGTGTTTACTTGCAATTTTCTAATGTTTTGGAAGTTTTAATGTGGAGCGTATTCACTATCTGTGTAATCAATGACGGTAGGTATTATTATATTGAGGTTATTGTTACATTTAAAAGTGCATTTGCTTCGATTTTGTCCGGCAAGTACATTCATATAAATTAATGTCAATAATTCAATGCTCTCAATTAGAGATTTAATATTTAATACGCCATATTATCCAAGTTGTTTTAGGTTGGGGTACTTGAAACCCAATCATATGTAATGACCGTCAAATCGGCGATCAACCCCATTTTGAATATATGACATTTAAATGGTGATCGATGAACGTTGATTTTCGGCCCGTATCAGCTTCAGATAAAAAGGCCCACAGGGGAACAGAGTCAAAAAGACAAAGTCTTAACTTTACAGATTTGACCGAATGTTTCAGGGATCCATACTATACATTTCCCATTTTAAATTCAACATTTGAAAATGATTAATTAAGTTGTAAAAATCAACCAATTAGAATAGTTGTTTAACTACATTACATCTATATTTGGGTTGGCTGAGGATTGAACCTGCCTCCCCAAGGACTGGAGACAGCAAGGCTAACACCTAAGCCAAATTCTAACTGTACGATACCTACATTTACTCGTATATTAAGTAAAAAAAATATTTATTAAATATAATGTCATCCAATTTCAAAAAGTGTTTATCAGTGCCACCAGTAATAGAATGCATTGTCATCGACAACGATTCTATCTGCCGAGTTTCAGCTCGATCGGTTGTCGGGAAGTGAATTATTTTCCACTTCCAAGATTCACTTCAATCGTTCATTTATTCAAATAAGAAATCAATGTTTAAAATGTTAACCTTTGAGGATAACCAAAAACTTTAAAGTTTTCATGTTAAACAGTTCGTGAATATTTGAAATATGGTACCTATATCAAAGGAATATATTGTCAGTCGTGTTTGAAGTAAGTTTATGAAAGATACGTCGTGATGAAAAAACTTATCTGATACGAATCGGAAAAGTATTATTTTCAGATATATGAACTTTTCTCCCCCCGGGCAGCAAGAATCCAAAAGGTTTTGTGATAGAATGTCTAAAATTTTTGTCAGCGCTATCAATTTATTTCTAATAAAACAAATCTCAGACATTTCTCCACAAAATTTGTATGTGACTGCCAGTATTTAGGGGAGAGTATGGTATATCGTACCACTTCGCACTTAACTCTCAATGCTGTATGATCGAAATGGGTTAGAGAATTGTTAGTGAATGGGTTAGTGATACTAACAACAGTTACATTTAATAGGTAGATATTAGGTCATTCACAGAGAGAGGGTGATTATATATTGTTAAAACACGGAACAGGAAGGAGTAAATGAATAATAAAATGTTCAATTTAGTAATAATAAGAATGACAGTTGTTTGGGTAAAACTTTACCCATAACTACAGATTTTAAACCAACGAATGACCGTAGTCTAGAGTAGTGTTTCGCAAACTTTTTGTGTTCAAGGAACACCTCTCAAATAAAGAAATTTTATAGGTACACCTAAGAAAAAAACAATTTTTATTTAATATTTCTTTATTACTAATATCAATATACCTAATATGAAAAGATGTTAAGTGAGAAATATAAGCCCGTTTAACTGAGCACAGGCGATAGAAATTTGGAGCAATCGTTGATAAGGCTGCTCTCATCTCTTCATTAGTCGTCCTCAGGCGTTCTCTTTGTTCCATTTAATAGTACTGAGAAATGAAAATCCCAATTCACATAAGAAGGTTGTGGCAAACGGTAATATATATTTCACAGGATGCTTTGAAATCAGTGGATACTCATTTTTTATATGCAACCAAAAATGTGGTAGCTCTACTTTGGAAAATTTTTGTCTTAAGAATGCTTCCTGCTCGTTTATTGGTAAGTGTCAAAGGGAAACGATATCCGAGAGTGGATTTTGTAGCCAGTCCATAGGTTGAAGGTCACGTTTAGGTTAATAACAGTTCATATTTTCTGCTAATAGCTCACTAAGTGTTTCACCATTAAAGCCTGCACTTTGTTTGTGAATCGGCAGCCATGACATTTGGAAACAATTCATTACTACCATTGACAGCGTGGCTGATTCATAATACCAACTTAGCGCGAAAGGCTTCAATTTAGTCCGATGACGTTAAAATATAAGAATTCCGGCATTACATTTTTCTGTTGAGCTCATTTAAATGAGCAAATATGTCCGCCAGATATGCAAGTTTTACTACCCATTTTTCTTTTTTAAACACAGAAGCAAAATCTGAACCCGGGCCTCTTAAAACGTCTGGGACTCATTTTTTAGCTCGTAAATCCGAAATAGTACTTTTCCGCCAGAAAGCTATCGTATTTCTGTATGAAACAGAAGTGACTGATATTATCTCTCATATGCTCCCATTTGCTTTCTTATTATCTTCACAATACCTTGATTTTTTTCCGCGGCACACCAACTGATGACCACGTTACACCAGGGTGCCGCGGCACACGCTTTGCGGAACACTGGTCTAGAGCATCCCACTGAAGATTTTTTTGGCCAGTTTTTTGTGTACGCATGCCTATATTATTATGTAAATATATTATAATAACAGTCTTCGTAAGATTGCCTAGTAGTTAGAAGTGCCTAAAACCGCCTCGCCGCCGTCGTAAGAGCTGCGTCCGACCGGAAAACTACGGAAACTTATAACTTTCGCGTACCCAGCCGCATCGACTATATCTAATGGATGAATGAAACCAACGAATAACTGTAGTCTAGATTTCTAGATCATCCCATTAAGGCGATGTCATACGTAGTAATGCAAAATCATGTGTTTTTGGTTTGAAAATTTAGTCGCCTAGAAATGTTTCAGATGCTTTAATTAAATACTGCGAGTAGAATACATCTTGACCTTTGAAAAAATCGAGTATTCTTTAGATAAGTCCTATTCTATTTATAAGTCCAGAATAAAATAATGTAAAGGCCTATGAAAACTGCTTTAAAGGTCAAAATCTCCTACTTATGAACCCATTTTTGGTTATGATTTTATTGTACAATGTGACAAATTAAATTATTTATAAAATGATCGAAAAAAATTAAATATTTATGCCTGAACATCCACAAAATAAAATAAAAGGCACTTTTTGGCAATGTTTTTTTCTTGCATAAATCAAAACAGGAGGATGGTGTTAAGCGGAAATTTAAACCTTATCGCCATCTACGTAAGGGTTGTTATTGATAGCGGCTCAATTTAAAATATGACAAGACGTAGTTCATCGCCTTAAAGAATTTATCGGTCGGCTGACCAGCAACTTGGCAGTTTTTTGAGTTCGAATTTTAAAGTTTTTATTTTTGTAATTGAATTATTTTCATTATCATATTAATGCATTATCTATGATAATAATAAAAAATAATTGAGTGTTGCGATCGGATAGGCTATTTAGATTATCGAGGATATTTTAAGTAATTTAATTTTTTTAAACTTGGGACAATATCTTCACGTGGTATAAAAAAAAATACAATCAAAACAGGCGTTTTTTAATTAATCACCCAATAAAAGTAATCACAGTTTATAAATTTGAAATCACTCTCCTGAAAAGTGATTTTGACTTGTAATTTTTATGCTTAGCACGATAGAAATTATTCAAGTTCAATGAGCTTTTAATTTTCACAATTGGAACTGATAAGTATAAATCATCAAAGTAGGTAAAAGCATTATTTAATAAATAATCTTTATTTGAAATATGTGTTTCATCTGTTTAAATGTTTTACAGATGCTTAGATTTCATTTCATCAATTTTTTTTTTAAATACTTCAATTAATTAAAGCATTTATCTTTTAAATCCCATTTTTTGTCTCCCACGCCAACAGAATGCGTTGATTTGTTCTTCGTAAAGTGAGATCGTTTACTAACGGAATGGCAATAGGAAGAATATATAAAGCCCTCGTTCGCAGTATCCTAGAATATAGCTCCCTTAGTTGGCCCCCCTCTCAACAAAACAATATGGTAGAAATAGAAAAGTACAAAGGAGGTTTATGTTTTATGAGAGAAAATACGTACTATCCATTCCTATATCCATCCTAGTTCTTGACAGGAATGCTCGATTTCAATACCTCAGAAACACGCCGAAAAATATATAACTAATCACTGGAACTATACTTAATCCACTTATAACTATACACAATCCAAATCTTCAAATAATCCTACATGATAATTCTCTCACACAAAACGACGTTAATCACTTTCGACAAACATGCTCATTTCTGAAAACAGCTGATAAAATTACATATCTCGGAATAATCATTGATAAAAACCTAAAATGGAAAGATCACATCTGCCGTACAGTAAAAAAAATCAGGGAATTAATATATATATTTTTATGAATCAGAAATATTATGCATTAGTACAGTCTGTTCTTCAATATTACATTATCAGTTGGGAAGCAAGTTACAAAACTAGCCTGACCCTCAAAGAAATTGATCAAAAAATCACAACACGACTTCCCCACTGAACGCGTATTCAAAGAATTTAAAGTTCCTACATTTGAAATTTTATTTATAAGAAATTCAATTATTCAAATTATAAAAGAAAAAGATTACTCATTCATAACTGAAAATCGAACCAGACTTAAACATATATTTGCATTCCCTAAACTACACACTTCTTTTGCCCAGCACCATTATACCCACCAAGGAAAACATTTCTTTAATAAATTACCAGAAGAAATCAGAAGCATTAATGATAAAAAAAATATTTAAATATTGAATTTTTAATAGTATTTTAATAATATGATTATGAACAAAAAACCGTTTCCCCTAGTTTCACTTAAAATCTCACAAATTATACTACAATACTCTATTTATCCTCCATATTATATGTTTCTTCTTTCCAAATAATAAATGTGTTTGAATTTTAATTTTTTAATTATTTTTTACTTTGTAACCATAAACTTAATGTAACATAAATCTTTAATTTAAAATATATTAATTATTTCACCAAATAATGCATTATATTACCATACCATTATTGTTTTGCAAACCTACACTCTTCTTCCATCCACAAGCAAATACTTTTAATGGAAGAGTAGTATAAATAGAAAACAGAAGCTATGTAAAACCTCAATTTTTAATATTATGTTCAAAAGTTTTTATAAAAAAAAAATATATAAATATAAATATATATATATATATATATATATATATATATATATATATATATATATATGTGGGAAGCATAGAATGAGGACAGTTTTTCGAGCGCGCCCATACTTCGGGGACATTTGTATAGTTTGGGGACAGGCCCAAAGTATCTGTCCCCAAACTAACACTTTGCATTATATACGCAACGCATAGATTGAAGCCAATTTTAAAATTATGCAGAAGGCATGCTTTGAGCCATACATTACTAAAATATCCATAGATGCCACTATCGTATCGTTCTCAGATTTTTGAAATTTTCTATTGTGAATTTTCGAATTAGCAAAGGCTCGGTACCTATTTACCTAATTTATGTTTGTATTCTTTCTCGCTTGCTTTTGTCGGAGAATGTCGCATTTTTAAACCCGGTGTCCGCAAATATTTTTTTTATTTAATTGTTGGTATTATTTTTTCTCAATAGATAATAATATAATTAACATGCTTATAATATATGCTCGTACATAATATTATGATGGTGTATTAAAAACTGATTTTAAAATAATCTAATACAAATAATTACACATATTACGTTTGTGCAAACATTAAAAAAATACTTCAATATTTTTAATCATATTACAGATACATGTATTTTCAAAATAAATTTATTTTCATACTTTGACAATGTGGGCTTCACCACCCGTACTGAAATTTATACTTTTTATTTTTATGTTTTTTTTTCTAGTTACCTATTCAAAAGTATAAATGTACGTAAAATAATAATGAGAGGTACATACTTCCTACTCTCATGTTACGTGAATAATGCAATAATAATATAACTATAAAAAAAGAATTCAGAAATCGCGGGTTCAAATTACGCCGTGCAATTTGCATAATTTCACAATATTTGTTTGTTTAAATAATACGTTAGTACCTATATGGTATATTTGTGGCAAGTTCAAGAATGGTAGATAGGTACTGTCAGTATCGCCATGTTACGTGAAAAATGCAATATTTGAAATAACTACAAAATAGTTGTTAATTTTTTCGCCGTTGAGATTGAGATTACGATCCTTGACTACGAATTTGGAGGTCGCGGGTTCAAATTAGGGCGTGCGCAAGTAAATTTTATTTGATAAATTTCTATAATTTCACAATATTTATTAGTTTTAAATAATTCGTTCGTACCTATATGGTATATTTGCGGCAAGTTCAAGAATGGTAGATAGGTACTTTCAGTATCGCCATGTTACGTGAATGATGCAATATTTTAAATAACTACAAAATAGTTGTTCATTGTGTCGCCATTGAGATTGAAATTACGATCCTTGACTACGAATTTGGAGGTCGCGGGTTCAAATTAGGGCGTGCGCAAGTAAATTTTATTTGATAAATTTCAATAATTTCACAATATTTGTTAGTTTTAAATAATACGTTAGTACCTTTATGGTATATTTGCGGCAAGTTCAAGAATGGTAGATAGGTACTTTCAGTATCGCCATGTTACGTGAAAAATGCAATATTTTAAATAACTACAAAAAAGTTGTTAATTTTTTCGCCGTTGAGATTGAGATTACGATCCTTGACTACGAATTTGGAGGTCGCGGGTTCAAATTAGGGCGTGCGCAAGTAAATTTTATTTGATAAATTTCTATAATTTCACAATATTTATTTTGTTTAAATAATACGTTGGTACCTAAATGATATTTTTGCGGCAAGTTCAAGAATGGTAGATAGGTACTTTCAGTATCGCCATCTTACGTGAATAATGCAATATTTTAAATAACTACAAAATAGTTGTTCATTGTTTCGCCGTTGAGATTGAGATTACGATCCTTGGCTACGAATTCGGAGGTTGCGGGTTCAAATAACGGCGTGCGCAAGTAAATTTTATCTGATAAATTTGTATAATTTCACAATATTTATTTGTTTAAATAATACGTTAGTACCTTTATGGTATATTTGCGGCAAGTTCAAGAATGGTAGATAGGTACTTTCAGTATCGCCATGTTACGTGAATAATGCAATATTTTAAAAACTAAAAAATAGTTGTTAATAGTATAGTGTTTGAGGTTGAGATTACGCTCCTTGGCTACGCATTTTGAGGTCGCGGATTCGAATTCCGGCGTGCGCAAGTAAATTTGATTTGAGCCTGAATTGTTGATGACTTAATGCGTTCATATGTGTTCATTCCGTGTCATGGGGAAGTATGGGAAAAGGACACGAGGTTTCCATGTCTAATGGTGGGCTCTGGCATTTTAAAATTTGTATGACCATTTTGCAACTAGAGGCGCGCGATTCGTTTCAACAGATGTGTATATTTCATATAGTTTAGAATCAGGGTAAGGAAGGCGAGAGAAGGAGGGGAATATCGGAGTGGGGTAGGGTACGAATTATGGGGAGGGGGGAAAGCGGGGAAAGTGGAAGGGTAACGCGAAAAGGAGTGACGCGGAAGGGGAACGGAGCGGGAACGGGGGTTTATGGGAAAGAACACAAAAGTTTCTATATTTCATGGTGAGATCTAGCGTTTGTATAAGCATTTTACAACAGTGTGTGTATTGCATAATGTTTAGAGGCATACATGGAAGGCGGGAGCGGGGAAGGCGGGGAAAGTGTAAAAGGAATAATTTATATGGCAGTCATTGTACAATAATTTTATTTAAAAAAAAATTGTTAGGTTCCAAATTTTTTTAATTAAAAAATTTTGTTAGGCACAAGCTTAATGTAGATGTGTAAATAATAATGATAGATACCTATTTCTAATAATAATTATGTGACGAGAATATTGTCAAAATGGTGCCGCACAAATTATAAATCCATTTATTATTATAATTATGTCCTCTGCGTGCAAACTATATCTAAATTTTACTAAAAAACAATAGCGTCATTCTCAACCGACCTTCCAGATTAGTATGGTCCTGTATATTATCTGCCTGTATAGAATGTAAATAAATACATAATAATTGTACATTTTAACGCAATATCACGTTCGTTGGTCAAATGAATTGTACATACATATTGTCTTGTATTAGTGATCGATGAACCGGTGGATGCAATCTGCTAGCCATAAGTTGCTATAATGGTTTGCTTAATCTGTAGGTAAGATAGATTATAGAAATACATTAGTGATATATTAAATAACATATTATAAATTTGTACAGAGCCCTTTAGGTGATTATGATTTTTCACAAAAACGGCGCTATACAAACCATCATTAGTATTATTATTATCCAACAGTTTTTTTACGCCAATACCGCACAAGATGACGCCTCCCTGGTCTAGAGGTATCGCTTTTGACTAGATATCCGGAGGTCGCGGGTTCAAATCCCGGTGTGCGCAAGTAAATTTTATTTCACTAATTTGTGTTATTTCACAAATCATTGATTTAAAATATTATTTAGTATATTTGCGGCACGTTCCAGACTTGAAGATACTCTCAGTATAGCCCTGGTGAAAGACCACCATTCAGAATAGAATCGTTGCTTGAAATGGCTTTAGCCGTGTTTAGTGACCAAATCTGAATAGCCAGGTACTTTCCCACCTCCCTCTTCCACATCGCCTTCCTCTTCCCACCACCTACAGCCTCACAACATACCCCATTTTTTTCAGAAAAATAATATCTTCCGCACATTTTTAATTGTATTCATAGTTTGTGAAACTTTCCAAATGGATTATTAAATAAATCCAACATGAACTTGACCTCTTTAAAATCGAAAAACTTTTAATTTCATTAATTTTGTGTAAATAAATTGATTACATTTTTCAGAAAACTTATTGTTCATAGATATAATAATAATAATATTTGGCTAATTTATATAGCGCCGTTTTCGTGAGAAATCACCTCAAGGGCGCTGTTCAAATATATTTCTTAAATAGTTAATACTAGAACTACCGACTTATCTCTAAGACTTATATCTAGTGACTTACGACTAAGGCCTATAACTACTATCTTAATGATATATATACGACTATGTAATACGGCTATGTAACTAGGTACCTAGGTAACTGGGCTAAATATTGGTAGGTTACAAGATGAATTTTAATTTAATTGAAAAACTTCATAGGTAGGTGGTTAATAAGAAGTGTAAAAATTAATTCATAACAAAGTCTCAAACGATTTGCTATGAATTCACTCCGCGAACACGTGAACATGTTAACACGTGTTACTGACGTGCTCCTGCCACCGCGCAGAAAAGAGACAGCTACCCAACAGTTTGTTCCATAATTTGATTGAACCCTTTCCACATATTCTCGACCGGATATATTCCAGACAGCTATCGGATTACATCGATATTGCTTTTAGGAAAGGGTTGTCACAACCAATGATAATTAAAATACATTTTTAATATTATTTTTAGTTAGTGGCCATATAAGATTATCGGTATTATCATTCTGTGAACCATCATTTCTATTTGTTGTATTTTAGGGAAATCAACAGGAATAAACCAGTTTTAAAATGAAAAATGTTATCCTTATCAAAATCGTAATAATTACTAGTGTTTAATTTTTTATCAAATCTTGTATTATAAAATTCTAAACAATGGCCGAGACTCGCCAGAGCTTACAAATTTAATAAAAATTCCAATTCCATCAAGATCAACCCGACAATCCAATTTATTCCATTTGCCCACATGTAGAACAAACATTAGAAAAAAAATCCCAATTCCCGGAATATGTACGCATTATAACAAAAACATTCACAGCATAGACATTTAAAAAAAATCTTCAGAAATGTCGAATAGAAGAAACGCGTACGATAAATTAATACGAAAGTATGAAATGTATCGGGAGCATCTTATATCCTTATCATATATTCCTCTCCTTTTTCTCTAACCAAACATTAATTTTAAGATATAATAAAACTCCATCTCCAAACCAATATTAGCATTAGAAACTTTTTTGGCTTGACTGCAATTCACTTGTGTGAATACACAAGTGGATTGCAGTCGTATTGTAGGTATTTATCTCTGTATTATATATTATGTAAACTGTAAGCTGTTTGTTTCTTACAAATAAATACATATCAATTAGTTAATTACTTATCTAACTTATTTAAATATCGAATAAAATAGTTAATATTTATTCAGTTGTTAGATTTGAAGAGGTTTTAATTAAGACGTTTACACAGTAATTAACTAGGTTTGAACAGTCAGGATTCGATTGTATTCTCTTTACACTCTTTTCTCCATTAATCCGTGCAATATGCCTAATCCATATAAAGCGTCCACTTCTTTATCGTGTTCATTATAATAACTTTAGTCTTGCTTGGTGACCAGATATAAATACCTAGTCAGGAACCTTTACCGCTCCATTCCCTTCTCCTCGTACCTACAGTACCTAGTACAAGTAAATGTTCGTTTCGGGACACCGACTGGATTCTGATTTGGTAAGTACCTAGATAAACAAAATACACCAGAGATTTTTCCGAAAGGCGAAATAGCGAACCTAATTGTATTGTAAGAACTGTGGTAGGTATGCGGTCTATCTTCTATGATCTTACGAATTCGAATCAATTTACAGAATGCAGCATAATTATATTCCTACCTACTTTTTACATATCTTTTCATAAATTATCATAAAGTCCAAGTAAGTAGCGACCTAGGTAGGTACCTGCCTACCGAAGTCTAAAACATCAAGATTTGATTTAACTATCGATATCAAGCAAGAAACTAACTTGTTTGTTTTGTGTATCCCTTGCCGGAAACCCTTTAGGTCTTGTGGCGTGATACATTTTAGCTCTCACTGGTTAGTGGTGTTATGTCACACTATCGCGTAGGGATATATAATAGTGCTATTCTATGGGAGTTCGATTTATATGCACCACTTAAAAATTTTCAACACTCCTGATGGAGAAAATTAATAATGTTTGTGGTAAGGTTTGGTCGAGGGGTAAGGCTCTCAACTAGCAATTCGGAGTTGCGAGTAAATTTTATTCAATTAATTTGTCATATTTCACAATCAATTCATTTGTCTTATTTCATAATCAATTCATTTAAATAATCTGTTGTGCACTTGCGGCGCATCGCATTAGTGAAAGAGGCATTCTGAGTAAAACCACCGCTCACAATTGAAAAGTTGCTTTAAATAGTTTTAGCTATATTTAGTAACAAGATCTGAATAGCCAGTTATTTTTTTTAAGTTTTCTTAAGAAACTGTTTTTTACCTTCCGTACAAATTAAATTGGTGTGGCATGGAGTTATCAAAATATTGATCGATGAAAAACATGAAAAAAAAAAAAATTTCTTCCTAGTTATAATATAATAAAGCTTTGTATTGGGTTTTGGACATTTTGAAGTCTGTTTCTACATTAAAAAATATATTATGTTGCCCTACGAAAAGTTGCGGTTTCGGAATTCGGTTTTGTTATCGAAATATACGAACATTCTTATCATATCTCACTGCAAATTTTTTATATATTTTTTTTAATTGTAACATTTCGATATTTATGATATTGTGATATTTCTACGAACCATAAAAAGTGTTTTAAGGGGCGCCCACATACTTGTCTCGGCTTGGCAAGCGTCCGCAAGCTCCAACATGTTTGGCTTGGCTTGAATAGGCTTGCGATAGCTTGCCGCCGATCAGGCCGGGGTCCGGTTGGTATTCTGTCCACAAGGCCCGGCAAGCGTTGGTAACTTGCGCCTTGTATATGGCAATTAACCCTGAGAAGAGTACAACTCCGAGCTGTTTATAGTAAATATCGAAAAAATGAATAACTGGACAAACGATAATCATTTTTTTTAAATTATATCAAGCAGGGTCCTATGTATGGATTTATTAATTTAAAAACATATTTAATTAATTCAAGTAAATTAGTTAATTTTTATATGAAAAGGAACAAGTCACAGAAAAATAAATAAAGTAACGGTTGAAACTGGGTCTCTCGTATATCCGGGACGAATGCATTATACCACTCTTTTTGTGTGTGAATACCGCACAAGAGTCTCAACAGCTCCAAGCCATCTGGAGCCAGTGAGACTATGGCATCCCCAATTGGGGTATGTTGTGATGCTGGAGGTAGTGGAGGAGGGGAAGATAAGTAAATGGGGAAGAGGAAGGTAGGGAAGTACCTAGCTATTTAGATCTGATCACTAAACACGGCTACAGCCATTTCAAGCAACTTTTCTGCTAGCGAGAGCACTTATTTTTAAGTTGTTTCTGACGATTTCAAATTTCAAAATTAACAATATTATCTTCAACTATTTTTTCCCATAGTTTTGGCAGCAATCTTTTTACATTATTTTCAAATTTCTTCTCAAATTATCAATAAAATTAATTTGTCTTTTTTTTGGGCAATTTCTTCGTTTAGCTTTTAAATAGAAATAGGAAAAATGACAGCTGTCACAGCTGATGTAGTTGCCTCAACGTCCGCCAAGAGCGTAGATGCCGACGTTTGGCTTGCCTACGCTTACCTAGGCTTGCGTTGCCACAAGTGTCAAGTGGCAAGTGTCTGGGCGTAGCATAGGGCGTTTGACGGCCGGCATAGTCCAGTGGTAACGCATTGGACTGCCATTCCGAAGGTCGCGGGTTCGAACCCGGCGTGCGCAAATAAATTTTATTTGATTAATTTGTGTTATTTCACAATTAATTAATTAAAATAATATACAGGGTGTATCGGCACTAACCCGACAAACTTTAACCAGCTATTCCTTAGCACATTTGGAGTAAAAAATGTTATGTACACTTTGCTGTCCGGTAACATTTTTTTTCTTTTAAAAACAAAAAATAAATAAAATTTCCACACTCCGCTACTGCCCACAGTATAGGGGTAAAATAATTGGCAACGCCGCGCTACTGTCATCTCTTTCACACATATTCTGTCTCAAGTCCCGTGTGGTTCCCGCCACCCCGTCTCGTATCAGTGGTCAGTGCTGTTTTGGGAGTTCGCATGTCATCAAGTTTCTAGTTTCGTTTTTGTTTTGTTATCTAAGTTTTTACTGTTGAAATATGCCCCTCAATTATCCACCTGCCGAGCAAGCAGATATTGTTTTTGTTTATGGATTTTGCAATGGAAATTCACGAGCAGCCGTAAGGGAGTATCGCATGAGGTTTCCTGGAAGACGCGTCCCACACCATGCTACCTTTGTCCAGGTTTGTACCCTATCAATTGTTTATTGAAACTATTTACATTCATTGATAATGCCAAAAAGCGCTTTTGAAATTTAAACTGGGAACATTAAAAACATAACAAGGGGCCACCAACTTTAAAAATGTAAATTGTACTTTAGGTGATTTGTGTTCAGTGGTCACTAAACGGCGTTTTAAAAAGTTAATTAATTTTAATCTCTAATAAATGCATCATTCACTGCAATTGAATTCACTCCCTTTCTCACCATGGGATTATTTAAATTACTTGAATTCAATTTCACCCCTGTGAATCCAAGATATCAACCGTACCTAGTTAAGAAAATTATAATTTAAAACACTTTGTTATACATTTTACTATAAAAAAATGAAATAAATGAAGAGAAAACGTAAGTTTTCTGATATGTGCCTAAAATAAGTGTTCTTTAAAAATAAAATGAGTGAAAAAGCCCGCGATTGTTTATTTGACATTATTACTGAGCTGAATAATAAAAGCAGTTGTTATTTGTTGTTTTGTTTCAGATGTATCAACAATTGCGTGACTGTGGCATCGGACGGATTGAAGGCGCCGGCGGAGGACACAACATCGTTCCTGTGGCAGTTGAGGAGAGAATCCTGAACTTAATTACCGAAGACCCCACGCTGTCCGTGCGTCGGGTCGCTCTGATGATAGGACACAGGGAACACATGGCGGTATGGAGAGTTCTGAAGAAGCACGGGCTCAAACCTTTTCACTATAGGCGCTGCCAAGGCCTCATGGAGAATGACCACTTTTCCAGAGTCGTGTACTGCAGAAGAATGCTGCATAATGTCATAAGAGATGCAGACTTCATGAAAAACATATTGTTTACCGACGAAGCACAGTTCACTAAAACAGGAGTGCTAAATGTGCACAACTTGCACCATTGGGCTGAACAAAACCCCAAGCTTGTTCGGGAGTCGTCGAGCCAGGACAGATTTTCCATCAACATGTGGGCAGGAATCCTGGGAAATCAAATACTCGGTCCAATCGAGTTGCCTCCCAGACTAAATGGACCGATGTATTTGGAGTTCTTACAAGTGCAACTGGGCGAGATTCTGGAAGATGTGAACCTCGAATTACTACGGAGAATGTGGTTCCAGCACGATGGAGCCCCACCACACTATTCGATTGCCGTGCGGAACTACTTGGATGTCGAGTTTCCTGGTCGTTGGATAGGCCGTGGAAGTCCGGCCATTGCTTGGCCACCAAGATCACCCGACCTGACCCCCCTGGATTACTACCTGTGGGGGGCTCTCAAGGAAAAAGTGTATGCTAAGCCAATAGCCTCAAGAGAGCAACTGCTCGAACG
The DNA here is from genome assembly GCF_061612785.1 of Hesperophylax consimilis. Lineage (NCBI taxonomy): Eukaryota > Metazoa > Arthropoda > Insecta > Trichoptera > Limnephilidae > Hesperophylax > Hesperophylax consimilis. Next base: position 19,006,448 of record NC_142840.1, on the reverse strand, counting down.
AGTGATGGAAGCCGCTGCAGAAATTAAAGCAAATCCTGCAAACTTAAATAATCAAAATATAACAAGACTACACGCTTGCATCGAAAATAATGGTAGTCACTTCGAACAAATGCTCCAATAAAAAAATTAACATAAACTACATGTCCGCATTTTCATTTATTATTTATTGGTAAAATTCTCACAATGTCATTCATTTACACATCAATATTACCTACATATCAATATTTAATAAAATCTGTAGAAGAGTATGCCCGTCGGCATTCAACAAGTTTTTCGACAAGTGTGTCGAAAAGCGTCTTCTCTCTTTCCTACACACTAAATATTAATGGTTAAAAATGAGACGACTGATGCTTGTAAGCGCGCCAATACGTAAAAACAACGAAACTCGAATAAGAATTGCCAGGTGGGTTTTTTAATCGCTTTAATCTGACTTTAAACAATAATTAAACACGTAAAAATTATTTAATATAATATTACAGTACAGTACTTTGAACCTTCGCAATAAATTTATTTGATTTTAAGTTTAGTTTGTAGAACTCCATTTCAATTTAGAGATTTTTTTTATTTTAACAGTCTTATTAAAAAATTTATAAAAACAGTGTGTTTATAAACAAGTTCTGCTAGTTGTAATTATTATTACGCGTGACAGCTGTTTCACCTTCTGACGGCATTATCAAACTTTGGTAAAGCCACTTACAGACGACGTAAGTGATAACTTTCTTTTTTTATTATTCTGGCTTTATTGATTTCCGAGTAAATTGTCGTAAATTATTATTTGCTAATCCCAATATTATTTGCTAATGCTAATAATTAAGTGAAATTTTAAACAATGCAATAATAGGATTATTGCATTGTTAATTTCACTTAATGTCGTTGGTATTTCCAACTGATGACTCAGGGGTTTATTTCCCTGAATAATTAAGTATTTTGGGGTCTAATTATTATGCATTTCATTACATCCGATAATTTAAACAATTTTTATGTTGAATTGGGGTAAGTTTTATGGCTAAGGGAAGGAGTGGAAGGTGAGGAAGTACCTGGATATTCAGATCTGGTCACCAAATACGGCTAGTCATTTCAAGCAACGTTTAAATTCTAAACCTGGATATTCAGATCTGGTCACCAAATACGGCTAGTCATTTCAAGTAACGTTTAAATTCTAAACCTGGATATTCAGATCTGGTCACCAAATACGGCTAGTCATTTCAAGCAACGTTTAAATTCTGAACCTGGATATTCAGATCTGGTCACCAAATACGGCTAGTCATTTCAAGCAACGTTTAAATTCTAAACCTGGATATTCAGATCTGGTCACCAAATACGGCTAGTCATTTCAAGCAACGTTTAAATTCTGAACCTGGATATTCAGATCTGGTCACCAAATACGGCTAGTCATTTCAAGCAACGTTTAAATTCTAAACCTGGATATTCAGATCTGGTCACCAAATACGGCTAGTCATTTCAAGCAACGTTTAAATTCTGAACCTGGATATTCAGATCTGGTCACCAAATACGGCTAGTCATTTCAAGCAACGTTTAAATTCTGAATTAATTAATCAATTACGAAAAAGCGTGGGGTTAAGAATATTTTTTTTAAATTATAGTTGTAATTTATTGTCGATTTTTTAAAAAAATTGCGATATTTTAAATAAAATTTAATAATTATTGTTTAAATAAATTAGCAATCTGGCAGCATTCATTTGCAGGTGGTCAATCCAATGCAGTCATGACGTTTGTGTGAGTGCTTTCCTTTGTCTCAGTGTGTTGCGCAGCAGTTTTATATGAACCGTTTTTTGATTCATCGGGATTGTTTTTAAAACTATACATTCTTTGTACCTTCAAATTAGTGGAAATAAACTTAAGTGTGTCAAGCTGCTCGTTATATTCCGGTAATTCTGGAAGGCTTTTAACATAAGCAATAATATTCATAAATCACATTCCGCGAAGTTGTAAATAACTAAATTTATTAAAAAATATACGTTGTAGGATAGCCTAGCAAGTAACATTTTGACAGAGCACTTACGGTGATTTAAAAAACAACGGCGCTGTTCAAATAATCCAATTATTATTATTGATAAGTACCTAAGTGAGGAAAATTGTTTTTAAAAGTGCTCAGAATTATTGGACTTCGATTATAAATTCAGGAAATCTACTAATTAGTTTCTTAGTTTCAAAATTAGACTATTTAATACGTGAAACGCGTAAGAGGTGAAACCAAAGCATTCCAGAGGTGAAACAATTTAGATACAAAAATAAAACTGATGTGTACAATACAAGAAGACAATCAGTGATTCGCATACGAAAAATGTGAATAATCATTATTGTTAAATAAAATATTTCTTTTCTGGTACTGGATTATGTAATACGGGCTTCGTTCGCAGCAACACGCGAGAGTTGCGATGTTGCTTTCAAATTTTGACAAAGGATAAAACAGTGGTGACATGTGGTGAAAATATGTTTAATTAATTTTTTATTAAAAAAAAACGTTACCGGACAGCAAAGTGCACATAACATTTTTTACTCCAAATGTGCTAAGGAATAGCTGGTTAAAGTTTGTCGGGTTAGTGCCGATACACCCTGTATAGTATATTTGCGGCACGTTCCAGAGTGGAAGATACTACCAGTATCGCCCTGGTGTAAGACCACCATTCAGAATTGAAACGTTGCTCCAAATGGCTTTAGCCGTGTTTAGTGACTAGATCTGAATAGCCAGGTACTTCCCCACCTTCCTCTTTCCCTTCCCCATTTACCTTCAACCTCACAACATCCCCCAATTGGGGATGCCATAGTCTCACTGGCTCCAGACGGGGGCAGTTGGGACTCTTGTGAGGTATTCACTATAAAAAAAAAGCATTCACTTTTCGTCGGGACAGTTTTTTTTCGAGCTTGTTGCCGTGAATTCAAGGTAAAATACTTTATTATTTGAGGTGATTTTTAAATTACTAAGAAAGCGGTGTAAGTGGTGTAAACAAAGTGATTTGTTTTTATTTAATTTGTTATTATTATTAGAAGTGAGTGCATATAATAAAGGCTTCGCATTTATCGTTCTCGATGGTAGTCAACGCGCATGGACTTGGCACGCGTGAATCGAATGTTACCTACAGGCTGTTTCAAAGTTCGTTCGTCGCTCAACAATATTAAAATATTTAGGTACTCCTATTTCGGATTTTCTTCGCTCAGCAATATTAAAATATTTAGGTACTACTATTTCGGATTTTCTTCGATCAACAATATTAAAATATTTAGGTACTACTATTTCGGATTTTCGTCGCTCAACAATATTAAAATATTTATGTACTACTATTTCGGATTTCTTTCGGAAACTGCTTCCTTGAACCCATTATTAGAACCATTTAGCGCCCATCTTTCACAAAAACGGCGCTCTACAAATTATCCAATTATTATTATTATTTGTATTTGCCTGTGATTAATGAGGATCGTTAATTAAGCTAGTGTGTGTCGGAGTAATCGATAAATACTGAAAGCATGCCTTCCGTTCGATGTTTCCTGCTTTAATTAAGACAGTTACTATTGGCAAACTGCGTTAATTGTATCATTTTGTGGAACAATAAAAGAAATCAGTTTTAATCGAATACTAAATGTTGTTTTATTAATTTAAAACCAGGAATATTTCTGTGTCATTTATGAAAATGAGATGTAGTATATATGCAGTTCTACTATAAAAGGTAAAAAAAGTGTTTTTATTTTATTTAATGGTGTTACTAAGGTTAGGTAAAGAGATGCAACTCGGTAAAAAAAACTTAAGTATTTAGAAAATAAAATTGGTATAAATAGGTATTCATCAAAATTAAAAAGTAATTATGGGAATAGAGGTAAAATCTTTTTTGTTATTTGTTTTTGGGGTGTTATGCCGTTTTGAGCTAACTCATTCTTTAGCCAACGTTTCGGACAGCATTGCAGTGTCCATTATCAGGGCAGAACCAAGAATCAAGGGCAATAATTAACACATCTGCCCTGATGATGGACACTGCAATGCTGTCCGAAACGTTTGCTAAAGAAGGAGTTAGCGCAACACGGCATAACACCCCAAAAGCAAATAACAAAAATACTTTTGGCCGTGAAAATCTTAAATCATATTTGAGGTATAATCTGATTACTATAACATGACGGCCACTTTTGTCTAAATATTGACGTAAATAAACTAACGTGAAGTTGACAACACGCCGAAAATGTTAAATGCTAATGAGTATTGCCACGCTAAAAAAATCGTCACCAATATAATTCGTCAAATCTTCTTGTAAAAAATTTACAATCCGGCAGGATCAGTCCCCTCCCCAGAATAGCTAGTACGATGTTGAAGCGTCGTTTTAGGGAATATTTATGAGTAGGGCCGTAGATATATTTATTTTCAAATGTATTGACTTAATATTTAATATACGTAATAAGTATGCAAGGACATTTTAAGAAATAAAGGAAGTGAGAAATTAACTTTATATCTCCTAATGGAGAATAGGGAATTCTCGTGCATTTTGTAAATAATTTATTTCAATAAAGATAATTATTTTATTATGCGCCTCTTTTTTTTCTTTTTTTTTTAAATGCATTTTCAATTTTTTGTAGTTGTTTTAAAAATTGCGTGCTATTTCGGCTCTGAAAACGGTCATGCGCCATCTTGACCGCTACGTCACAAGTGCTACGTCACACCTTTGCCGCCGCTGCCGCCATCGGTTTGCAGGATCTACTCGGGCCGGTCAACAGTGACGTCATCGTTCGCCCTTGAACGCTTGATCAATCACCGGGCGTTTTTAGCTGCATTGAAATATTTCGTTCGCGCCTGTTTTTAAAGTCATTATAACTTTAATAAATGATTTTTGAAAATTATAAAAACTATGTATTCTTGTGTCTGAAGTGTTTCTACATATGAATAATTTATAATAAGTGATTTTTTGGTGTGAAGAGAATTCCCTATTGTGATAAAAAATATTCATCTAAATGTTACAGATTTAAAATTTAATGTGTTTTTGTTGCTGTAGGTAAATGCTTATTTTTTTTTCTGAATGTTTAGTCGAATTACACATTTTTTGTCGAAATCATAAAAATATATATTTTCAATTCATAAACGTTTCCACTCCTTTAGTAAATCCTTTTTTGGTTTGCGAAGGATTACCACGCACAAGTTTCATCATGAAAAAGATTTACGGCAAAAAAATTACTTTGTGAACTCCATATATTATACTTTGCATCAAATATGCACTCACTCATTCAAGGCTTCGGCCAATAGTGTTATACGAAAAAACTCACACAATCACAGACCAAGTTTTACTCCCCACACGATGCAATCTCTGAGAACAGGAATTGCGTAGAAAATTAGTGCGAGAAGCAACTACATTAAATGGAGCATGGGGTCAAGTATTGTATTTATTGGGTACGTACTAGGTCAGGGCTGCCTGACCAGATCTGAATAGCCAGGTACTTTCCTCTTCCCCATATCCTTCCCCTCCCCACTACCTTCAGCCGCAGAACATAACCCAATTGTGGACGCCATAGCCTCACTGGCTCCAGATGGCTGGATGTTGAGACTCTTGTGCGGCATTCAAATATCAACTGAAAACAATACAAATAACTCCTCGATTAATATATTTGTTATGTGAATACATCACAAGAGTCCCGAGTGCTCCCAACCGCCTGGAGCCAGTGAGACTATGGCATCCCAAATAATTGGGGTATGTTTTTATATACATATATGTGACACCTCACAAGAGCGTCCCTGCCTGTGCAGTGTACCGACAGGGGAACTATGTCACCACCCGGTTGGGCGGCGTTGTGAGGCGGATTAAGGTAGGGGCTGTAGGAAGGGATTTATTAATGCGGGCCTTGAAGAGGCTCGGATTATAGGAGGGAGGAAAAACAGATGCCGGTAGCTCGAAATTGCTCGTTGATAAGCTAAAAGTATTGGAGAGAGGAAGGAGATGTGGAAGAGAAAGGTGGGGAAGTACCTGGTCACCAAACACGGCTAAAGCCATTTCAATCAAATTTTCAATTCTGAATGATGGTATTACACCAGGGCAATACTGAGAGTACCCTCCAATCTGGAACGTATCGCAAATATACCTTACATTATTTTTAAAGATAAATTGTGAAATAATACAATGTCATATCTGCTTTGTTTCTATTATCTATGGGTAAAACCATGTAGGTGCCTACCTAACACAAAAGTTAAAATGTGTAACGGAATAAGGAAGATAGGCCATTAATCGTTGTTAGTTTGTGTGTAGTGTCGCCAACATCATATAACCTAACAATGCCCTGCATCTACACTCCTACACAGTCACCAAACGTACAACCCGTGCAGTATGGTCTAAGCTCGATGATAGTTGGCAAACTTCCATGCCATATCCGCCTTGTTTCTATTATCTATGGGTAAAACCATCTAGGTACCTACCTAACACATAAGTTAAAATGTGTACCGGAACAGGGAAGATAGGCCATTGATTGTTCTTAGTTTGTGTGTAGTGTCGCCAACATCATATAACCTAACAATGCCCTGCATCTACACTCCTACATAGTCACCAAACGTACAACCCGTGCAGTATGGTCTAAGCTCGATGACAGTTGGCAAGCTTCCATGCCATATCTGCTTTGTTTCTATTATCTATGGGTAAAGCCATGTAGGCACCTACCTAACACATAAGTTAAAATGTGTAACGGAACAGGGAAGATAGGCCATTAATCGTTGATAGTTTGTGTGTAGTGTCGCCAAAACTATATAACCTAACAATGCCCTGCATCTACACTCCTACATAGTCACCAAACGTACAACCCGTGCAGTATGGTCTAAGCTCGATGACAGTTGGCACGCTTCCATGCCATATCCGCTTTGTTTCTATTATCTATGGGTAAAAGTTTGTTGGTACCTATAAAAAAGCTAAAATTAACAATAAGTATTAAAAATGTTTTTTTTCGATATGGATGAAATTTTTCACTCTTACCTTTCGAAAAACTCAACGAAAAAGTTTCATAATGGATTTGACTTGAAGACGAAACATTACTTTATCATAATGTACCAAATTCACAGCGCGTAAATATCTACATATTTGATATTATTATTTGTGCCATCTGGCGTAAAAAATATTAATAATTACACATTATTCCAATGGAAGTTTCCTACTTACCATAGGTCCAAAGTATGCTTTATGTACACGAAACACCTCTCTGTGAAAAGCATTATTTGAGACCACGACGGGAAATTATATATAACGCATACATTGAGGACTGTCTTCAAACTATCGTCTGTACAGAATAAAAATATGTCTTCAAAGTATGCTCTAGATGTATGTATCGATATATATTTTAAACGGTACATCATAGACGTATATAGCTGTGAGGGGGTAGTTTTAAAGGGTTGATTAAACAAAATGGCATTAAAAAAAAAGTGTATATAATGTGGCTCAAAGTATGCTTTATACAAATATATATATATATATATATATATATATATATATATATATATATATATATATATATATATATATATAGGTTTATGATACGGCACTTTGTACATCTTAGCGTCTGCAAATAACCGGAACTATTGGATCATTTCGACTTACTTGATCATTGAGCACTTACTTGATCATCGACAAATTGAGATTTAAATGCCATTTTAATCGTCTCGGCGAGACGAGATCAGTGGCATTTTCAACTCAATTTGATGTGACAAGTGCGATTTTCGTGAGCATTAGATATGCTCCTATATGCGATTTTATCTCAGATATTCAACCTGACTTTGTTAATTATTTCTATCGTATGTTAAACTAACTTCATTGATCTCAAAAAGCGACGTTGCCATCGTTATTTGTGTCAAACGCAGGTGTACAAATAATTTTCTAAAGTAATTAAATGTTTTAACAATTGTATGCAAAAATAGCCTCTAAAGTAATATTATTTAGAGCTTATTATCGTACGACATTGCGTATTGGTCTAAACAATATTCGAAAGGAACTATAAGGCTCAAGAATTGTATGCAAAATTAACCTCTAAAGTTATATTATTTAAAGCCCATTATTGAATGATGTTGTTTGCTAGCACAAGGCTGGTTTGTTTGTATTGGTCCATTTGAAGCTAGCTTCAGGTTAGTTTTCTGAAACACTTAATGACTTGTAACTGGCTAACAGATAATATTAAATATTACCGTTATTCAATGTTCGTATATCACGAATCAGTTGACAGGTTGATTTGTTTTTGCGTTTTATTAGCTTTATTACGAAGGAGATTTAATAAAATCTTTCAGCTTTGCGAAATGGATTTTAAATACGGTAAGCTATTACATATTTCTAAATAGGTAATAACCTTAATTGTAAAATATAGAATTAATATAATAAATATAATATTAACAATTTTAATCTATGCTTATCAAATGAGTACAGAATAATTACCGTATTTTATTATATAGGTCATGATTTTTTTCTTTCTTTTTTGAGAACCCAAGCAGTAAAATTATTTTGAATAATAGATATATATTATGTATTAACAAAATTCAAAAAAGCTAACCTAACAACTTGTGGTAAAAATGTCAAATCAAACTAAAGCCATATTCCTATACTAAAATATGCATTTAAAAGCATGTTTTGTTTTCAAACAGTTGTTTCTTAAAATAATTAAGTTAAAACGAAGTTTTACACGTCGGATAATCACCCATTAATTTGTTCATATTCAAATTAAACAAATTCCTTTGTGGAAATAAAATTTGCAAAAACAGAAAACTGCAGGTACATATATGTATGTTTCAATGTGTTTGTTCTTGATATTTTATAGATGTTCCAAGAACCAGTGATTTACGTACATCAATAAACAGTACTGACGACATGATCTCGTCTTCACCCTTTTCGCTAATTTCCAAAGGACAAAGTTTAATCATCAGCAATATGCAGAGCATACTGGGCGAAGAAATTAACCATGAAACTTCCTCAGATTCAGGTAATATTCACTGATAATAATCTGAAATATTACAGAGCTACCTTAGCTTATAGTAAATTGTTATAGGTAATATCAGAAATGCTGCTAATTAAATATTCCGTTGCAAATGCTTAATTAGTCTGTTGTTTTGTCATTATATTAGGTTAGGTTTCATATTTGTGCACATGACTTACTTACTACATTGAGATATTATTATTGGATAAATATATAATATATTTTTTATTTTTTATATATTCAATAATATTGTTATTGGGTTTATAAAAACAGTTTATTTTTAAACAAGTTCTGCTGTGTAATTATTATTACGCGTGACAGCTGTTTCGCCCTCTGAAGGCATTATCAGTTTGATAATGCCTTCGACAGTTTGATAATGCCTTCAGAGGGCGAAACAGCTGTCACGCGTAATAATAATTACACAGCAGAACTTGTTTAAAAATAAACTGTTTTTATAAACCCAATAACAATATTATTGAATATATAAAAAATAAAAAATAAAATGGAGTTCTACAAATTAAACTTAATAACAATAAATATATAATATATTATGCTTTATTTTAGAAACCAAAACTGAAGTAATGTTAGAAAGGAGTCCGCCGACGTCCGAAGATGATTCACTATACAAACCGAACAACGTTACTTCTTCGATAGAATCAGGTATCTACAGAAAACATGTTTAATACTCTTGAAACAATCAATACGTAACATATAATTTGATTATTATATGGTCAGAGGTGCGGCCCAGAAAGCCGAAGGTCCGGTGCGAGTCCCAGATGTGACCGTATCTTTTCTGTTTCAGATTTTAGATTGAGTGATGCTAATATTGTCTTCATTTAATTAAATTATTTAATTTAATTATAATTATTTTAAAAGCAATAATTATTCGCCTGAAACACTCATCCACATTGAAAAATCTCCTGATAAAAGATACTTTATTTATTTATTTATTTATTTAAACGCCCATAGGGCTTTTACAGATAATAATGTACATCTTTATTTATTTATATATTTTTTTAATTATACAGATCTTATATCTTATATGATAAATATATGTTATACAAAATAATATAAGAAAATATCCGAGTTAACAAAATATAGGTACAAATAATTGAGATTTACATAACGCCAACGGGACTCGAACCCGTGTCCCCTCGATTTCCGGTCGACAGCTCTGACCACTGAGCTATGGCGGCTTATCGCTTATCCGCGAAATAATTCAATATATACTAGTGTTTCATTCAACAATGACTGCTTTCTTATAATTTGAGGTTTTACTAATTAAGTTTAAAGAAAGCTAAATAATGTATTGTTACTTTTTAGATATGAAAATTTCCAACGCCGATGATGAGCAACATCATTTAGAGAAGCAGGAGGCAATCGAAGTGTCATCGACTACAACTCGAAGCACTATTTCTACTAGTAAATGAGCACGAGTGCATGACCGTAAAAACTCATGTCCATATTGTACTAAACTGGTAACGAACATACCTTCAATTTCAACCTTTGATTTAGCGTTTGACCCTGTGCATTTTGATGTTTTTATTAAAGCCGTACAAATAAATAGTGGTTACGATGAAATTACAGGTTCTGTAAAAATTCCTAGCATGCCTCAACGACTTTGTACAATCTTTTATAGCCGTACAAAGTCGTTGAGACATGCTAGGAATTTTTACAGAACCTGTAATTTCATCGTAACCACTATTTATTTGTACGGCTTTAATAAAAACATCAAAATGCACAGGGTCAAACGCTAAATCAAAGGTTGAAATTGAAGGTTTCTGTTCTTTAATAACTATATACACCTTGGCTAAATCCCTCATCTTCGATGTTATATGTGTATTCAAATGGTGTTCCGTGTGATTACTTAATAATAAAGACCCATATGAACATATTAATGGGTCAGACATTGCTATTTTTGCAATATTATCATTTTTAAATACATGAAATATTTGAGTTTCTTAGAGATTCTGAAATTTCAGAATTGTCTGGGCATAATAATATAGAAGATGATTTTAGTACTCTAACACGATTATGTGGATTTTTCTCAGGTAACGTACTTTTTGTACATTTTAAAGATAATTACCTCTGTTTCTAAAGGATGAGTTGAATTTGCATTTTCTGGCTGTTCTGAAGGATGAGTTGAATTTGCATTTATTGTAGTGTCTGTAAAAGTTGGTTTTCTAAATATTTCAAAAGTATGTTTATTATTATTCTTTCCAATTGTTAGATCTAAAAAAAATATTTTAGCTTTGATCTCATGTTCGACTGTGAAGCAGATTTTATTATTAACAGTGTTGGTCCAATTAATAAAGATATCTAATTGACGGTTGGTGCCTTTCCAACATATTCAGATATCGTCTACATATCTGACATAGTATATTATATATTTAGCTAAGGGAGACTTAAGAATAATATTTTCAATATGATCCATAAATATCTCCGCTAGAAGTGGGCTTAAAGGGGATCCCATGGGAAGTCCGTCCAATTGCTCAAAATATGTATCATTAAAAAGAAAATAATTTGTTTGTATGCAAATTTTTATGAGCTGGAATAACTCTTTTCTTATTATTGGGTTGACATTAGATTTTTCTAGGATATTTTCAATTATTTTAAGGCATTCTTTAATGGGGATGTTGTTAAATAAGGATTTTACTAAATAAGGAAAATTAATTAGTTGAAAATGAATGCAATTTTTTTTTTAAGTGTGATTTATTTCTCTATTTTGTTAAACTCTGATAATGTCAGTTTGGTATGACGTTTTCCATATTATTTTAAACTGAAATTATGTAAAAATCATTAATTAATTATTTTTTAAGTATGTTTTATTTCAATCGATTTTGCTATTATATATTTTGTTAATATCTGATAATGTCAGTTTGGTATGACGTTTTCCATATTATTTTAAACTGAAATTATGTAAAAATCATTACTTCATTATTTTTTAAGTATGTTTTGTTTCTCTCGATTTTGCTATTATATATTTTGTTAAACTCTGATAATGGCAGTTTTGTATAACGTATTGTATATTTTTTAAACTGCAATTATGTAAAAATCATTACTTAATTAGTTTTAAAGTTTGTTTTAGTTCTGTTGAATTTCCTAATGAAAGTTTTTAAAAATGTCTGAAAATAAATAAATTAAAATGTGAATTTTTTCAAATTTGTTTTTATTTTACCAAACAATGAATTTGTGCAAAATTTTATTAAAACACAAGACTTGTTCAATATGTGGCTAAGGTAGATTATACTACAGCTACTGCCGGGTACATTCCAGAGTGGAAGACGTGACTGGTAACCCCATGGGGAATGGCGACCATTCAGGAAAGTATCTTCTAATCTATTTACAATTTGGTACTGCCACCCCGGGAACCATTTATTGGATAACTACACCTCTGCCATAGGTCACCCCAAGTGGTTTGGTGACTGTGCCCGGGTTCATGGGGTGAGGTTTGCTCGGGTCTTGGCGGTGGATGTGTCCTCCAGCTACGTGGAAGGCCGGAGAGACAGGTTGAGGGAAACCTTTCAGGCAGAACTCTTTGGGAACATCGTCTTGCACCGCAGTGGGAGGGATGGATTCATACGTCCGTCACTCCTGGACCCACAGACCCCACCCACCCACCCCTTATCCTTCCTCTCCTTCCCTTCCTTTAAAATACCCTCCACACAGCATCTTCAAAGATGACATAGGCCTGAGGGAAAATATTTTCCTCAGGGCTTCCTGTGTGGAGCTATTGTTAAACAAACAAAAAAATGGCTCAGTAACATAACTAGTTCGAAGGTCGCGGGTTCGAACCCGGCGTGCGCAAATAAATTTTATTTGATTAATTTGTGTTATTTCACAATTAATTAATTAAAATAATATATAGTATATTTGCGGCACGTTCCAGAGTGGAAGATACTACCAGTATCGCCCTGGTGTAAGACCACCATTCAGAATTGAAACGTTGCTCCAAATGGGTTTAGCCGTGTTTAGTGACTAGATCTGAATAGCCAGGTACTTCCCCACCTTCCTCTTTCCCTTCCCCACTTACCCTCAGCCTCACAACATCCCCCAATTGGGGATGCCATATTCTCACTGGCTCCAGACGGGAGCAGTTGGGACTCTTGTGAGGTATTCACTATAAAACAATTCACTATAAAACAGTTCTGAATATTTCAATTAATTGAGGTTAATGAGGGCGTACTGTACAGGGCCCGCAAATACTTGAATAGTACACAACTGCTAACCCTGTACAAATCACAAGGGCGCCCCACGGTTGGATTTGGCAGCCACCTCTGGTGTGAAGCCCGAAAATACCTGAAAAAACCCTCGACTCTGTGCAGAAACGGGCGGTCTGTTTGATAGATTCTCCCATCTTAACAAACGGATTGCAATTTTTAGAGCATATGCTTGTTCTACCGGTATTTCTATGGAAGATGCTCCGAGGAACTAGCATCATTAATCCCTTCAGCACCGGAGCATAGTCGGGAAACACGCCAAATGCATGCCCAACATATGTACACGGTTAACATTAGTCGCATGAGAACGGGTCGTTTCTACGACTCGTTTCGGTGTTCAACGGCTCGGCTCTGGATCAAATTTCCGGCCTCTGTGTTTCCTCCCTCATATGACATGGGTCTCTTCAAGACACATGTTCACTCCTTCCTCTCCTCAAAAAGACCCTCCACACAGCATCTTCAAAGATGACATAGGCCCTGAGGGAAATTATTATCCTCAGGGCCTCTTGTGTGGAGTAAATGTAAAAAAAAAATCAAAGATTTATTCCACTAAAAAATAATAATAATATCTTTATTTAGGAAAGTTTACACATTACAACTATACATACATATTATGGTGTACATTGATTTGTAACTTTTATATTTAAGGTTATAAAATTAACAAAAATGAAGAACTATTAATACAAAATATGTATTAATAGTTATTATTATACACCAGCACAAATATTGTGTACAAAAATCGTTTTCTGAAAATCATATAATAGGTATTTTATAATAAAAGGAAAGAAAACAACTCAAATAAATCAGATTTTATAAAATATACTTCCAATAATACTGTAAACACAATACTAATATTATTGAACTTTGGTATTTTAATTGTAAATCAATCTACATTTTCAAATAATAAATTAATGCTATTAAAAAGATAGAATATCTTATAAAAGCCTGTTCTACAAAACTAATTTTAAAATAATTAATTCAACTGTAAACGTAATATAAATAAGTTTTGATTGTATAACTTTACTTTTAAATAAACCCGCAATTTTAAATATTCGCGCCAAACGTTCCAATGCATTACGTATTTTCGAATATTCAACCAACAAATAAATCTGTTCAAGTCCGTCCAAACAGAAGCTCGACAGAAGGACAAAAGATTTGGCAACATTGCATATCAAGTAAGTGCTTTCATAAAAAAGATCAACATGCGTTCATGATTTAATGATGAAAATTTTGTGAGCATATGCATAAAATAGCTGTATATATAATAGCTGACCACATTTTAAATTTATTTCACAAAAAAACATGTTGCCACGTAATTTACAGCGTTATATATCACATGTGAAAGGATGATCAAGAAAGGTGGTTTACTCAAAGATGTTCCAATAAGTGTTGTCCGATATAAATATATATATATATATATATATATATATATATATATATATATATATATAATATATATATATATATTTATATTTATATATTAAAAGAAGTTAAATTATATGTCCCCTACAAGTTTACTCGTAGAACATCACATGGACTTTTTCATACTACGATAGCGAGGACTTCTGCCTATCAAAACGCGCTAATCAACAGAGCGACTCAACTGCTTAATATATTAGTCAGTATCTGACACAAATACTTCCTTTTAAGATTCTGCCAAAATATTATATCACAACTGCCATTCAACACTCCTCACACACCACCACTAAAGCAGTATTTAATTCCGATATACACCAGCACAAAACACGATCCCAAAATCCAATACACTTATCGTCATCTACTTACATGACTAAATTTTGAATTAACTCCTTACAATAGATCGCACATAAGCAATACAATGTATTTATTACCTAGTAACCTAAGCAACGAACACAAAACATTGGCAAAAGATCTTATTTCCTCAGCAGTTTTATTAATGAGTGACACTCTCTTTCTTTGGAACTCCAAAAGAACTTCTGTGTTTATTTCTTTTATGTATTCATAAAATATTTTCCATTTAACTGCGTCTAGTCCATTTCTACACTGTTAATTGAACTTTATTTTAAATTGTTCTTTTATAAAAATAAGTTTCTTTTATTTTATTAATGTTGTCTTTACCGAAATGAGTTTTTTTAAACTCACTGGGAATAATATATTATTGTTGTTATTTTGTAATGTATTAACACTAAATAAATAAAAAAAATGGATACCTGTTCATAAAATCTTATATATTATTAAGAAAAACGCAGGTGCACGAATACGTTTTTAGATATATTAGGAAATTACTGTAAGTTCAAGAAACGGCTATCAATCGCGTTTTTAACCGGATTACCAATAATTTAAAGATATTCTTAATAAATTAGCAACACTCATTTTTCTCCGTGTATAATAGATAAGATTTGAGGTGGCAGATTCACCGCGTATAATATATAAGATTTGAGGTGGCAGATTTACCAGTAATGAAACAACGTTGGTTCATATTCAAGCTTGGCTTAAGAGCAGCATACTGAACTATTTAAAAAAGTTTTTTTTCCATTATTTCTGGCTTTCACCCTTCAAGGGTGTTCTTGGCCATCATTTGAAATTATTGAGAAATGAAAGGTGAATTTAAATATTAATTTTATTTAAATAGGCAAATTTCAAAATTATAATGAAAATTGGAGTCGAGTTCAGACTTAGAAGAGATGAGATGTTGAATGGAGGGGAGGCAATTTTAGATAAGGCTTGATAGAAGAGAGGATATTTGTTTAGATAGGGACAACCAAAAAATATGTGATCTAAAGTTCCCACTTCTAGACCACAGAATGTACAATCTGGGGAGTCAACAACGTGAATTTTAAAAATATGGGAAGGAACGGAACAATGTCCGATCCTCATTCGAATGAGTGAAGAAATTTATTTTTTGGAAATTGCTGAAACCACGGTTTTGATGGAATAGTTCTTTGTATTGAGGCATAGCAGGCTCCCTTGGATTGACTAGCAATGTGCCAATACTCCGACCAAACATTGCGGGATCTATCTTTGATGATGGAAAAAATGTCAGATAGGGGAATGTGGTTTACGAGGGTAACAACAGGGTTGGACGCTCCCATGACACCAACATGTCCAGGAATCCAAATCAGAGTTACAGTTTTACCAGAGCTTTGAATGGAGGCTATCATCTCTCGAATAAAGCATACAAAATGATCATCAGGATGAAGAAGAGGACTGGATTTAAGTTTTTGGAGGGAACTGAGAGAGTCAGAGAGAACGAGGGAATGTTCAAAATTATTTTTGATTATATATTTGAGAGATTCTATTATTGCAATACACTCGGCTGAAAATATTGAAAATTGAATGAAATATTCTGTCATTAGAATTATTGTGGTAAACGTTAATACCTATACCACAGTTAGGAGAGTCGGGAGATTTGGATCCATCAGTAAATAAAAGAGAAAAGTTGGGCCATTTAGATGAAATAATGTCATTGAACATAATATTATTATTGACAGTTCGGGCCGGGAGATTGGAATGACTTTTAAGGATTCCGATCCCTTCTATTATTGTTGGGGATAGGGTGACGTGACTATATTTTAATTTGTATAAGGGAAGTAGATCATTTTGGATGATGTGAAGCTCTGAGAGAGACTTAAAATTTTTACATATGTCAGGAAGAGGTTTAGTTGAAGCTCTGATTGTAGACGAATGGGTTGAGTCAATGAACAACGAGACGCTGGGGATAACCTGATGACATTTAGAATTTAAACATTTAAGAACAAATTTGTCAGCAAATAGTTGACGCCTTAAATAAAAAGGAGGATCAGAACATTCTACTTGAAGGGAATTGATGGGTGATGATTGCATCGCTCCAGTTATAATTCGCAAAGATTTAGATTGAATTTTGTCTAATTTATCAAGTACATTTTTTGAGGCAGTACTAAAAAGTGGGCAGGCATAGTCAAGATGGCTTCGAATAAGTGCGTTGTAAAGCAACTTAATGCAAGTAGGGTGAGCTCCCCACCAAACCCCAGATAATGATCTGATGATATTTATATTTTTTTCGCATTTAGTAACTAAATTATTAATATGGGAAGACCATTTAAGTTTCCTATCAAATGTTACTCCCAAAAATTTTACTTCAGAAGCGTTGGGGATTGGAGAATTTTTAAATAAAATTTGAACGGGGGGGTTTTTATGGCGGTTTGAGAAGGTGACACACTGAGTCTTTTGGATTGAAAGTTCAAGACCATTTAACGTGAGCTATGTGCAAAGGGCATTCATGGCTTCGTTAAGATATTTGACGGCGAGAGGGATGATTTTGGATGATAAGAAGAAAGCTATGTCATCTGCGAACTCAATAACTTTTACTTGTGGGGGAATAGCGACATGCATATCATATGTGTATAT
This sequence comes from Hesperophylax consimilis, assembly GCF_061612785.1. NCBI lineage: Eukaryota > Metazoa > Arthropoda > Insecta > Trichoptera > Limnephilidae > Hesperophylax > Hesperophylax consimilis. The sequence continues at coordinate 18,988,935 of NC_142840.1, read as the reverse complement.
ATTATACAGTAAGGGGGACAATACATCGCCTTGTGGTAAACCCTTCCAAATAGACCTACTTTGAGGAATTTAAAAAAGTTAAATATCCACAATTTCGAGATTGGCCGGTAGTTGTTTATATCAGTTTTTATATTATTCGTGAAGCTGGAAGATATGTATGCAGATTTCGAAAGTAGAGAGACAGTGCATAAGTTTAGAGAACGGATGCAAATTAAAGAAAGAAATAAGGTATTTAAAACGATTTCTTTTGTAACTTATATTGGATATGTGGTTCCCGTGGTCAATGGGGTCAAGGGCAGCTGTCGGTGGGTTTACTGAAAACCAAACTGAAATATTAGGAAAATAAATTAGCAGTATCTGGTTCCATTGTTGGCTTTCAGAGCTCCTAAATACAAACATTTGAAGAGAAAAAAGCGAACCAGGATCTTAAAAGACCCACGTTATGTTGTGGGAAATAGCTGGCGAGTCGATCCAAGGCCTCGATTCTCGACACTCGAATGAGTGGTTCGACCCACTCGTTGTTCGAGGGAATGATTTTTGACGTTTGGAGTATGCAATAATATACCTTCGTCGAGATTTAAGAATAAGAACTTCGACCAATGTATGTACTTTCGAGAGGCCTGGAATTGGAGAATTGATACCTTGAGCCGAGACAGGCACGAGAATAAGTCGCAAAAATAAAAATGACCCATCTTGAAATGTCTTCCGTGTACTGATGTACAAATCTCCTGACTGCGCATCGGCGCTGGAGGGATCAACTACTCAATGTTTTTCAGAACACCATCCGTTGAAATACTGGTAGAACAGATACTGCCTTACCACCTGTCTTCTGAGTTCAAACAATTGCACTCCGTCTGTAAACATAGGAGAATCTCTCAGTCGGATTGCCTGTTATTGCAAAGAACCTGGATAGTACAGCCAGGTACAGATTGTACGGGTCTGATTCCCATCCTACGCTTCCAATCTGATTGAAAATTCAATACATTGTTAGTGTCTTCCCTCTTTGATCACCAGGTTGCAACCCACAACCTTTACAAAACAAAATGTCAGTGGTTTCTTTTGCACAAATGAAAAAATCCATGTGTAGGATTTGAATCGATTTCATGCATTTGTTCTAATGAATTGACAGAGAGTGATATTAAAAAAAATCAAAGACCATTATTTTTCAGTCTCTTTATTAATGTATTTAATAATTGAATCTATATCTCGAACACAATATACGAGTAGCTTTTTATAACAGTAGAAGTATTTGTTTACGTAATCAAATCAATATCTACTCCAACCGTTATATGATATTTTCTGTTGTTTTTTATTTGAGATTTGGGTAGCAGTAGAGCCTATTCAGGAAAAATGATTATTAATTTTATGAAAACGGCGCCAGGAAACTGTCGTCATATTATTATCGGAAAATAGAGATATTTTACGTTGGAAAGACTTTTCCAGTCTTGCAAAATTTCTTTATGGCCAAACTTAAAACACTTTTATATTATTCACACAAGGTGCGTCTTTTTCATTTTCGACTCTGTTTTGAAAATTATAATTTAATTTTCAAACAAATTGGCGTACGTGTGAAACTTCTTCTCCTGGCGCTCTCCATCGTAGGTTGATCATCATCAGAGCGATCTTCACCCAGGCTGCAGCACTCACGCAAAAGTCACGAAAACTTCGGATCCAACATCTTCCTCTCTGTGTCTTGTTTATGGATCTTCTGAGTGGAACAGTTAAAAAGTAAATTGGCAGTGTACATTAAAATGTATATTTATTTTAGACCACATGAAGTGGAGCGATTTTAAGTATTATAAATAAAATTAAAATATGTATATACATATGTGAAGGTATGAAGTCTTCTTTCATATGGTGGGGGGGTCAGAGGGGGACATCTAGGTCTGCAAGCCATTTTAAGGACTCAGGCTTCGCTATGTGAGCATCATCAATCCCGCCGGGGAATGAATGGAGCGGGCATTCGTTGACCACATGTTCGGTGGTCTGCACCGCACCACATTCACACATCGCCGACTCTTTAAGGCCCCATCTGTGCATCATGTGGGCACAGCAGCTATGGGAACACCTTAACCTATTGATTGTTTTGCGAGGCAATGAGAACCCAGGCTGTCTCTCGGTGGGGTCCTGTATAAGATGGACATTTTCCACGTTGGCGTAAGTATGACCTAATAACAGCATAATATATATATTATTTTTTTAAATATATTTTAACTAGTCCCAACCGCCCCCTCTATGGCATCCCTAAATGGGGCATGTTGTGAGACTGAAGGAAGTTTGGAGAAGAAGAAGGTGGGAAAGTACCTGGATATTCAGATCTAGTCACCAAACACGCCATCTCAAGCAACGTTTCAATTCTGAATGGATGTCTTTCATCAGGCCAATACTGAGAGTATCTTCCTCTCTAGAATGTGAAATAACACAAATCAAACAAATATAATTTTACTTGCTTACGCCGGGATTTGAACCCGCGACCTTTGAATTGCTAGACCACTTTATTAACGAATTTATGGGTTTAGTTTCCGAGCGTTGTTTACAATGGAAGTTTGTATTTGGCAGCTGTCAAGACCCGCTGTAATGACGATTATGTCCTGCGTCAATGCTTAATAATAGGGAGGCAGTACGAGTAGTTAGTATCCAAATGCTACGGGACGTGAACGGTAAGCGACAGTGTAGACTGATCACTGGTTCGGCATACTCATATGACTCAGGTGAGTGGGCTAATTAATCATTATTATTATATAATAATACAAACAAAATAAATTAAAGCGAGTCGAAATCGAGAATTCAACAAACTTTTTAACATAATTTTACATTACAAATGGTTTTGTTACAACGATAAAAACCAAAATTCAAATAACTGTTTATTTATTTTGTTTATTTTTTTATAGGAAAAAGTACAAATAAGTAATAAGGTTTACAATTACAATGATATTTAATACTACTCTTCCAGAGAAGCATTAACTTGTGGTTGGAAGAGGAGTGTACATTATAGTATTGTAGATATATATATATAATATAATATATTTTTTCGTACTTCTCTTGATTCTATATATATATATATGTATATATATAGAATCAAGAGAAGTACGAAAAAAAATATTGTAAGTAATATGTACTACTACTAGCCATAATATATATGTATATATTTGAACATGATTTAATTAGTTTCTGGAATAAAGACCATTATTATTATTATGATTTGTATTAATATGTACACTATATTAGAAGGAGAAGTTGCTTCTTAAGTAGAATATTTATTATTAATTTTTTTATAATTTATCTTTAAAATATTTTATTTTAAAATGCTCAAAGCTTTGCTTTTGTCGTTAATGATTCTGATTTCCTCAGGGAGTTGATTGAAAAAGGTTCTTCCTTGGTATGTATAGTAATTTTGTGCAAAGGAAATGTTTAATTTTGAAACATAATCATTTCTAATTTTTCAATAATGTTTTAGTAAAATTTGTGTGTAAAAATATAAATTGTATCAATTTGTAAGTGTGTAAATAAATACAAAAATATGGGGGATTTTCGTCACAAAACGCGTCCAAGTATTTTATTATTATTAATTTTATTTAAAGTAAAATTAAAATTCTAAAAAGTGCTAACGATAGATAATATAATATTGCATAATATTGTATAATAATATGACATGGAATATGTGTTGTTTATTTTAACATTACGTTTAAAATTTAAAAAAAAATACGCAACGACCAACGGTATAATTTTATTATAATAAAAAATGACATACTTTTTCAAAATTTAAAAAGATACTTTACAAGATACCCGCCATAACACAGGGGCATCCCTAGCATGGCGGTTGAAAGAACATTAAAAATGTATATATATATAATAAAAAAATAAAAATAAAATGAACAAAGATAATTTAACAAAAATTCGAAATCGATTTATATTTTTTTTTTAGAAAACAGTTGATTTTGTAGAATTTAATTTAAAATCACAAATTTTCGGCTGTGTCTGGCTCTCTTAAATAAATTCATGAGGTCATTAGCCGTAACTCAGACCTTTGTTTCTCGAAGCTGAAACGGAATCAATTGATCGCGTCTTAGGTCAAAGATTTTGTTTTGATTTCTAGGATTTATGTATGAGGTATGATACAATGAAATATGTGGGTATTATGATAGCCCGTACAAGTAAACAGCCGTTATACGACGTTTTGTACGATATGATTCGCATTGTTTTTCTTGGATGAAAACCAATAATTATTTATAAATATTCTCATTAAAGATATTGCACTGAACCGTGAAAAATCTCGGGAAAAATATTATATTTTAGGTAGGTACCTACATAAACGCTTGTTTGAATCCAACACACAATCAGTTCCAATTTTTAAAATGACACTTAGATTCAAAGTAAGTTTGAGTTCATTGAACCAGATTTCACGAGGACATATAATCACGCACAGACCACCAACATTATAATGTTTGATTGATGATTTGCCAGTAGAATTACACGAGCAAGGGGTTTTTTTAAATAAAATGACAAAATATATTTAACAACCTTTTTGGCAAAGAGGCAAGTAATGCATCTATTATGTATCTCTAAAGCCCTGTTTGTAATATTTAAAAAACTCATTTCGTTATTGACTGAGTGAAGTCCTGTTTTAACTCGACCATTTTGCATTTGTATCTGTCTGTAAAGTCTGTAAAGTCTGTAAACATTATTTTTTTAATGTGAAATAGTCGCGGTTATTTAGAGTACCTGCTTGAAGAAAACATGAAAAAAAATGTCTTTGAGATGACGTTTCTTTGGACAAAATGTATAATTCCCCATGTAAAAAAATGCAAAAATGTATGGTTTTTAATTAAGTTGGTAGATATTTAAGTACCTACCTACTTACAAATCTTACGATTTTAGAGGAAATTTTGGTTTGCATTTATTAAATAAGAGAAAATTAGAAAAATACTTTTTGGAGGCAAGGTCTTCTGTTAAATAGAATATATTCATTTCTAATACACGTACTCTTTTTTGCAAGACTTATAAAATAATAATTAAAATTAAAATAAAATTCGGGGCACTACCTCCCATTTTGAACATCTTCAATTTAAATATGTATGTGAATATTCGAATTTTGAATGAATCACACTGGAAAAGTGAACGGCTGTTTTGTGAAAGCTTGTTTAATTATTAATTATTTTGAGTGGATTACAAGCGAAAAAATCTGATTTATACAATATATTATCTTGGTATGGAGGTAATAAAACAATACGAACTTTAGTGAACTTTCAAGAAGAAAGTTTATAATTCGTGGAAAATAATAAATAATTAACTGTGATAAGAAACTTTCGAAAAGGCCGATAAAACATTAATTACAATTATAATCAGTGGTGTAACGAAAATTTAAGTTTTTTTAAATATGGTCGATAAAAGTATTTTTAAATTTACAAAATAACTGCTTTATTATATCTGCTGTGTAATTATTATTACGCGTGAAAACTGTTTATTATTATCAAACTGTAGTGAAGCCGATTACAGACGATTTGTTTATGTTATTTCCATATAAAAAAAAAAAAAACAAATTCATTTTAATTTTTATTACCTATGCTCATTATCGAGTAAAATATTGGAAATCATTATTGGTTTTCTTTCTGTTTTTTTGTAAATTGAATAATAATATTATTGAATATATGAAAGAAAAACTTATAATAGAGTTCTACAAATTAAACGTGATAATAAATAAAGAAAAACTTTTTAAATTAAAAAAAAAAATGGAAACCAATAAAACCCAACCCCCATATAATCAATTTTTATTCAGATAATGGATAAAGCTAAATGTTTATTGCTCGTCATCTTAGGAAGCAAATTATTAAAAAAATAAAAATCTACGCCACAGGCGTTCTATATTCTGTATAAACATTCGTTTTCATGAGTATAATAAAATCAGCGTGCATTTTTGCTATTTTAATATTCTCGTACGGGTCGCTTTTAAGGTTCGGGCCTCTGGGCTGTTGCACAGTCTGCTTAGATGTTTGCTACCCCACTGAATATATCTACGTGTATTATAATTACAGTAAAGTTGACATTTAAATTAATTCATGTACTTTAAAGTAATACTTAAATGTAATTGGATTGCTAACAACTTGTTTTTACAGCCCCGCTTTAAATATTAAAAAGCATTGTTTTTACAAAAAATACACTTTAACGGTTCATTGTGTGTATTCATGTGAATTTAGTCTCCAAACGAGTTAAGTGTTTTTGCTAGTGGGTAAACAATAATTACCACAAAATCGATCATTCCAACTGTAATTAAATCGTAACAAAAGTGTTGTTTTGCTATCTCGAAATTTAGTATAAAATAAGTTTACCATACGTTCAAAGTGTCTACAAAGAGAAGATAAATAAACATGTCACAGGCGTTACACATCTAGTGAGATGGGCAATACGTCACTATTGTAACTAAATGTAATATTAAAATTAAATAATCACTTCGGTAATATCAATCAAGAATAATCCAGAATAAATATACTCAACCTGAGTTGTTTACATTGATCATACTTTGAAAAAGAAGTTTTGCACACCGTAAAAAATATTTTTTTTACAAAATATAACGTATAAAAGCATATTTTATACACTCTCCTACAAAAGCTGACGCTTGTGGTTAGGAGAGGACAACTTATCAATAACTTTTAAAAAAACATAACAATTTAACATAATTAGAGATTTAGACATAATATTTTTTAAGATTATAAAGGTACTCGTAATTAAAACAAGAAATGTATATGGGATGTACATAAAACATTAGGAATAACAAAACAGTCAATAATATATCATAAAAGGAAGTTAAAATTATATGGTGGTACTATAAAAATATGATTTTATTTTTATTTTTATATTTGTCTTTTTTTCTGTTCGCATATCAGCTGGTAATTGGTTACATAATTTTATTCATTTATATACAAAGTGATTCTGTGATTTTGATATACGATTATATATAGGTATATTGAAATTTTGCGCAGGGCATTATTGAATACTAAATAATGCCAGCGAGAAAACACTCGCTCCAAATCAAAAAATAATGTCATTACGTCACCGAGTCCCTTGCCAATGGAGATTAATCAGACCAAAAAAATTGAACTACATTGATATGATAGAGCAAATCCAGAAGAAATTCCTCAGGTATGTCTATATGCGAACGCATGGAACCTATCCTAGGTTCATGCACCATATCGACTTACTTGAGGAAACTAATTCTGTGAGTCTGGAAACTAGGCGGAAAGCAAGTCTAGCCATTATGTCTTTCAAAATTTGGAACAATTTTATTGAAAGCCCATTCCTTTTGGGATGCTATGATTTATATGTACCAGACCACTACAGCCGAAGTCGATACCATGACTTATTCAGAGTACCAAAAGGCAAAACCGACGTCCTGGCAAATCATAGCATGACGAGGGGAGGGGTGCTGTTGAACGAACTAGCAAATAATTAGAATGACTGTTCTCTAAATGACCTAAAACAATTATTGAAGAGTCACTTACCTAAATGCTGATACGATGTAAAATTGTACTGTATGTAAAATTGTACTTTAACTGGAATGAATGTTCTGTTGTACAATAAAAAAAATCTATACATGGCAGAAATTAAAAAGCTACTGACTTCATTAGAAATTTGATGAAATACTAGCCAAATTAAACGACTTGGCGGGTATAAAAATAGAAGTGTAAAACAAAATTTACAAATACCTGTGAATGATGAAAAAAATGAACCATATTGATATCTGTCTTGCTGAATCAGAGCAGAATACCTTGCAAAACCAAATTGAAATATCTGTAGTAGATGAAAATACAAATGACAACCCAGTTGAAACGGCAAAGGATATTGCCAATAAGCTAGGCATTCACTAATGAAGTATTATGAATTACTTTTTAATAAATCATATTTCGAATGCATCCAGAATCTGACAGACTGTGAGTTCCTTTTATCATATACTCCAAATCTGGACTAGTCTTATGTTCCAGAAGCCCAGGTTTAAATATTGAGGAATACTGTTTATCAAGTTTAGCGAATGCATTAAAAGTTAATTCCCTCGTATAACATTGCAATTAACATAGTTCCTGGGTGTGTTGCGTAGGGCTTATTCCAGCAGCCCCTCCTATAACACCAACTAATACAGCAGTTTTGAAACAGAAATATCAATACATAATATACTTTTATTTATTAAATATGCAGAAATTTTATTGTAAAATTTCTCACAATTATATTAGTATTTTATTACCCTTCTAAACCATCAAAGACAGAGTTAATAGCCGTTTCAATATTTTTTTATGTATGAGATCATAAAGCAGTAAGGTCGTATGTAGGTATAGGTTTTGATTTCTTTAGTTTATTAAAGTAAAATAAATAATATATTTGTCATATATTCCATTAAAATCTATGAAAGAAATTAAGGCGCACAACTAACGCCGCTAGGAGGCTCTAGTGTGGCATGTTGCAATTAAAATGTGTGGGAAATGTCAGAATTTGGCGGTATTATTACTGTTATAGGGTATTTGATGAATGTGGCATCGTTATTTCGAAATATTATAATACATAAAAGCTCCAGGAGCAAGAAAATAATTATCTCCCGTCACGGATTCATGATAAATAAATATTTTCCCACTTAACCGGTCTTTCCCTTCTAATGACATTGTAATTTCTGATTCTAATAAACATTCTTCACTCTTATTCTCCCCCCTCCCTCTATCGCCCTTCTATAAGGGTGGTACAACTCCGATCAAAAATTGGAACCGAAATATTGTGACGTCATATGATTGCCTGACTAAATCCACCAATGAAAAACTCCGAAAGTCTATGGAATAAACTCTCAGAGTTTTTTATTGGTGTATAGTATAACAAATGGGCTCCGAATGAGAATTGTACTATCTATATATTGGCTTATCTATGGTTTTTAGGACCAATTTGTTTCATACAAAAAGCCCGAAGATATCTATCTAGTGAGTGGTTTACTTATGGTGTGCATTTACTTGTGATGAAGCGAACATTGTTAGCGAAACATGTAGATTGTTATAAAAATAAAGTAATGTAAACTAAGTTAGTTGTCTTTTAAATTAAATAAATAAAGCCATGTTACAAAATTATAACCGGTTAAAACTTTTTTTCGAAAATTAAAAAAAAAAAACATTTAAAGGATGTGACACTTCAAAAAGATTTTGTTTACTATTTTTTAGAGGGGAATGTGAAGGTCATTTGGATGAAATATTATTTCTTATGAATGTTAGTCCGAAAGTCATCCCATATTTATTTATGGTATGTTCCATTTGACAGTAGTCAGCGAAAGTTGCCAGTATTTAAAAACATAGTATCAAAAAACCAACTAACTAACCATTAAGCCGTTTTCTTGCATGGTATGGTCTCACACTCCTTGTTTCATCCACATTCATACATCATCTCATACAAGCGCTTCTGACACTTGACATGATCAGACTGAAGTATTTGATTCAATTGATAGCACCATTTCTTCCTCGAGCATCCGCGACTACTTCAACCATTCACTTTTACGTAATATATACTCCCTATACTCTTTCCTCGTTAATTCTATCTAAATGATCAAACTGGTAACCGGATAAATCATCACAATGATAATTCATCACATCTTTAAATAGTTATATAAAGTCACGGAAAGTGATGAAACAAAAACTTTGTTAACTGGGTTATGGAGGTTAAGTTAAAATATTTTTTTATTGCTTCTAATGGCTATAGGTATCACTTTTTAAAAGTGTGTTGAATTGTCACTGTGTTGAGTTATCATGGAACCGATCAAACCATCTAAGCGTTCCTCTCTAAATATTGGTCACCAGTCTTACATTCTTTCCGATTCTCCACATTCGTAAATGGTTTTACCACACACACGCCTTGGGAATTTCATTTCCACGGTTTTCAGTTTACTTTCATCTTTGCCTCACCACTATTCAGCAGGTTGGGATCAGCACTTTATTATCGACCATGATCCTTGGTTTTTATTTCCAAGAAACTACATATGAATATATGTTTAAAATTTTTTTTTTGTATTTGTGAGCTTACTCGAAGAAAAAAAAAATTTACAAGACTTTTTGAAGTAGGTAATAAATTATTGTAATATTCAAAATCACCGAAGGCGTAGAATTTCATGTTTTCTTCCCTAAGCCTACCCAACCTAATTTCGGAAAACTTTTGCTAAACTCAGTCAAGGACGACAAATTAAGCCGTTTCGGAATTTTCAAACTTAAAGGCGATTATTGTCCTTCATTTTGTGTATCAAAAAACTCCGCTAAATGTCAATATTAGAATAAATTAGGGAAAGCTACTTGGAAATCTTAAATAGTGATGGCTGTTCATATCGTTCAAACAATTAACATAGTATTACAATATCTTACATTTATGTCAAGTTAGCTATTCAAAATTTAAGAAACATTAGATACGTATGAGGAACGAGTCAAATAAAAATTATGTTCGATATCAAATCTGTTAGTTGTCGCGCTTTTCCATCTCGTCATTAATTTTGTCTTTCTTTTTCTCTCTTGTGTACTCCCTCCACCATGTGTATTAATTTAATATGAACCTATAGTATGTATTTAATACCTCTATGTATTTTGTTTAGTCACTAAACCGGCTTGACGAAGTTAAGGTCGAACAAAAATCTTGTCGTTAAGGCGATGCCATACGCAGTAATGCAAAATCATGTGTTTTTGGTTTGAAAATTTGGTCGCCTAGAAATGTTTCAGATGCTTTAATTAAATACTGCGAGTAGAATACATTTTGGCCTTTGAAATAATCGAGTATTTTTTAGATAAGTCTTTTTATAAGCCCAGAAATATGTATAAGGCCTATGAAAACTGCTTTAATGTTCAAAATCTCCTACTTATGAAATATGATATTTTCGGTTATGATTTTTTTGTATAATGTGGCAAATTAAGTTATTTATAAAATGATCGAAAAAAAATTAAATATTTATGCCTGAACATCCACAAAATAAAATAAAAGGCACTTTTTAGCAATGTTTTTTTCTTGCATAAATCAAAACAGGCGGATGGAGTTAAGCGGGAATTTAAACCTTATCGCCATCTACGTAAGGGTAGTTATTGAAAGCGGCTCAATTTAAAATACTACACGACTTAGTGCATCGCCTTAAGCATTTTCAAAACGTGGTTTTTAAACAGAGTGTTTTTCTTAACTATCAACTTATTTATCAAGTGACCAAAACTATTTTATAAATTATAATCAATACATAAAACATTCGCAAAATGTACATTTTTGTAATGGATGACCAAACAAATCACCCGAGTCGTTTTGTAATTTCGCACCGTGTAGTTCGTAGTATTATGTCACGTATTTGTAACAACTAATGAAGATTGAAATCTGCCGGTGTTGATCACCGGATATTGTACAATCGGTCGCTAGTGGCGCAGTTTCCACGGCAACCAGAAGGCCGCCAGCGCTGCGACGCTTTCCCGTCCCTCCCCTTCCAATCCCCTACCCCCGCCCACTCCCCTCACCGATCTTATGCTTCACGTCAACAGCTGTTGTCATTCAATCTACCGCAATCTGCTACTCACCCCTATTCATATTGGCAGGATTTTTGCAGTTGATATAGTGAACTTAAACCCATTGATACTATAAAATAGTGAACCATTGAACCAGTGAGCAACCAATAACTAGTGTACCAGTGTGCTTCTCGGAATTAAACCCCGAACAGTGCTGAAGTTTGAGACCTATGAGTTTTGAATCTTGAACATATGGTTTGTTTACACTCTCTAAATTTGTTTATAACTTTAAATTATGCATATTTATTGCTTTATATGTGCTTTATTGGCTTTAAAATTCACCAAGTACACGAAATGTATCTAAATTAATATGAAAATGACACTGATTTCATATTAAAACTGTTTCAATATTGTTGAGATTGATGAAAAGGTTACGCAAAGCTGACTTACCTTTCCTTCTCAGTCAACGTGATTGATTCCTAATAGAAGTAAATTCTATTTTTTAAAGTATTGGTATTCAACAGTAACTCAAAAATAATGTATTAATCATTTGAGATATAGATATCTTATTATTCACTAAATCATTCTCATTTAAAAAAAGTTTATACTGTTTATAATTACGCGTATTTTTCCAACCATATGGACTCAGTTTAAAATAAACATTTGTTGTTTTTTTTCTTATTAGGACAATATTTGAATAAATTAATTGCCAATATTCAAAATAAATTTGCATGTTCTTGGTTATGACGCCACGAAGAAATCAAATGTCGCGGAGTACAACAGATTTAAAACTGTTATTAATATAGACAAGAAACTTCATTTAAGAGGAGATTTTATAAATTCATCCTCCTCTTGTTTATTATGTAATGATAATCTTAACAAAAGTCTGAAAGCTCTGGTCTAGGCTACTCGATAGTTACATAGTTCAATAGCAAATACTTTTTGTTACTGAACTAACTTTTGTTAGTGAATCACGTATTGATTGATATTGATTAATTCTACAAAGAAAGCCAGGAGAAAAAAATTCCCAGGGACTTATCTTAGGGATGCCGAAAGGAGGTTTTTTAAAGGGAAAGGTAGGAGATGAAGTTCTGGGAAGGGATGGTATGAGTGGTGGTAGGATGTCCCGCCATAGCCCTCGCCCAAATTGAAACAAGTCTGCATCGACTTCTCAGTGACTAAGGGCCAGTTGTTTTATAGAATTTGAACAATTCATCAATTTTTTTTAGTTAATTTTCAAGTTCTGTGAAAATTATACTAATTTCTGTTATTATCCCAATATGGGTCAGTCATTTCACAGAACTGAAATAATAACAGAACTTGAAATTTGGTGAATTATTTAAATTCTGTGAAACAACCCGTCCTAAGAATGATAGCGTTTTTCACGTGGTACATTCTGTTGCGATTCATTTCCTAATATAAATCGTCACCTTAATTAATAAATCCCCTTTCTTTCACAACTTGAGATAAATATGAACACCATTTTACAGATTTTTTTAAAATACAGGTTAACAAAAAATGAGAACAAAGCAAAGAAACAGTAAAGAATAATCATAAATAAAATCCATAAATATAAAGAAAAAGATTTAAACGTTATTATTTTATAATTTATTTAAGATAACATTGTGAGGTAGTTGATTTTCAAATTATTTGCGATAGACAAGTTTTTCTTCGATAAAATCTTAGGACAATTCTACCTAAGCGAAACGATAGAAAAACCTTCAATTTATTTAAAGCATATTTTTGGTATTCATAATGTACACCAATTCGTTATAAAGATTAATCAAAATAGTGATTTGGCATTAAGCTTCGCCTTAAAGTGATTGTTTTGAATATTCAAAATCTCGATTTTGACTCACGTTCGTTTAATTGTCTGAATTTTGAAATAACGATCCTATATTTGAATCACTTTATCATTCCATGTCTATGACGTCTACGACTACCTCTTTCATCCACTTATGGATATACGTTTTGTATCATAACCTTGTTATGACTGAATGTAACATCAATAAACCCAGATAATAAAAATGAAATTACTTCAGAGTCCCGTCGTATTTACCGTTTTATATGTAATAAGAGTCCGTATTATTTTTAGGACAGGTAGAAATACCAATGTGTGCTTTAGTTGCCGTATGTATGTTACATATTTAAATATAAATTGGATTGGTAAGAAATAGATATCGGTGGATTGATGCGAAATATAGACTTATCTCTATTTCTGAGAGGAAGCCCTCGAAGATGTAAGCCTTCTGCAATCTCGGCATTCTATTTTCAGCACTGTTCGTACATTTTGTTCAAAATATATTTGATCAGTTAATTTTTTTCTACCTTCAATTATTTTTTCTACATAGTTGTTTCAACGCTGGAGTTTACTGTTTAAGACGACACAAGACTAACATCGGGGGTTTGCTCGACGCTCACATTTTAAGTATTTCTTATGAACGTATTACTAAAATCTCAAATGTTTCTAGAGGGATTTCTCGGGAAGTTACCAATTCTACGTCTACGTTATCAGGCTAATTTTATAGTTCAAAACATTGGAATCTACGAGACAAGCAGCAAAATATACACCTACCTACTAGGCTGGGAAGTTTCTCGATTCTACCAGGCGTAAGTGTGCCCTGTATAAACCGGCTATGTCGAGATACCTAGCTAGTCCTACAGTCAGTCTTAGAAGTGAGTCAGTCCCATTCAAGACGTGCCTAGTCGCTTCGCTGCCCCGCCGCACAGTGGGCTGAAAATCGCCTTTCATAGACATAGAGACTTGAATTTTCAATGGTATTTTTTTGGCTAGAAATGGATTCTGTTGATCATTACTATGCTATAAAATTTCGTACGAAGCAATTGCGTGTACAAATGAAGGAGTTATCATTTTTTAAAGAAAAAATTGTATGGCACTGACATTAAAAATAATGCAATTCAATTGTTGATGATTCATTTTAATGCTTTACATATGAGTAGGCTTGCAGTGTAAATAAAATATTGTAAACTAGACAAAGCATACTCATATGTAAAGCATTTAAGCATTAAAATGAATCATCAAGATAAAAAAAGTTTTTTTTCAGCTTTGAGGATTTAAAAAAAAATCACAAGTTGCGCCACAATACGAAGTATGTCAAAACAATACAAATAAATAGTAGTATATCTGTGTGTAAGGATAGAATGGCCAACCTTATGATTCCAGAGATAGTCTCATTTTTAATGTCAGTGCCATACAAATTTTTCTTTAAAAAATGATAACTCCTTCATTTGTACACGCAATTGCTTCGTACGAAATTTTAAAGCATAATAATGATCAGCAGAATCCATTTCTATCCAAAAAAATACCATTGAAAATTCAAGTCTCTATGTCTATGAAAGGCGATTTTCAGCCCACTGTGCGCCGTGAACCGTGCCTGCTTACTGCGCCGCGCTTCCCGCAGTATCTACTAAGTGTACTCGGCGTCGTTAGCGCGGTTCGAGCCCATCATCAGCCAACCAGTTCCACTGTACCTCTGGCTTACTTCACACTGGAGTACCAGGAAGAACCGTGGTCTGAACCCCACCTGCAAGTCCATTCTCCACCGACGCGGTGTCGAGCCAACGACTTCATTGACGTCATCATGGACCACGGATTCACATCATACCGTGATGTGACTTACATGCATCCCATCGTGATGCACACCATCTTCCATGGCGACAACTTCATCATCGTCAGCAAAAACTGTGACTACTCTTGCTACTCATTTTGGACTGTGTAAATCAGTGGTTCAAAAAAATGGTCTATATGGACCCCCAGGGGTTGATATCGGCTTTGTCAGGGGGTTTCTATGTCAGCGAGGAAAAAAATTGGCGGTCCACGAGATTCAAATGGGGGTACATACCTCGACTCAATATTTAGGAGTTCCGTAAATGACACAATACACCTAACACAAATAAAACAGTTTACGCAATACTAATAATATACCGAGAAATTAATTATTTGATATTTGTATTTTTATACATCATAAAGTTGTTTATTGAGGTATATAAATAGAGTCTACGTTCCTTTTATCGTCAGAATTAATATATTGAACCAAAACATTGCACATTGGAAGCTGCGAATTTTCCTAGTTCCCCAACTTGTTTTTGAAAAATATCCAGGGTAATAATGACGTTCAACTTTTAGATGTACTTCACACAGACTTCAAAACTAAGTTTGAGGACATCTTGACAGTGAAAATGGAATGTTGAAGAACTAATCGGATTAAGCGGTAACAAACAACTAAAGGGGCAGTTCTGTAGGGCCACCTACAGAAAGAAATTCCCGTTGCTTATCCTGCTTCATTTTCATTTGGTGTAATACCTCACAAGGACGCCCCTGTCTGCACAATGCAAAAACAGAGGAACTATATCGCCACCCGGTTGTAGGGCAGGCAAGGGAAGGTAATCTTTTTACGAAAAATATAAATGATTATCACATGGGACGTTCATAGTTTTAGGAAAATTCAATATTCGGCAGGCAGGAGGTCTACGGAAAAAAAATTGGCAAGTGGTCTACGAGTCAAAAAAGTATGGGAACCTCTGGGATAAATCGACTACCTCAATAAAACCGCTACTAGGTCATCTACACTACATCTTTCATTCATCTCCTCACCACATCCGGAGTCCTAGAGTCCCTGGGTCCGGAGTTAAGAAGCTCTACCACGGATATCGTAAATAAATCCTGAAATGTATGTCGAACGCTCTAATATCAACACTGTTTTCATTTAAATTTAGTGTCAGTATAGTATACAATACAAAATTAATATTGTAAGGAAAATCCAATATGGAAAACCCAATATTTGAACGGTTAGTAATTTGATTAATATGACATTTGAAAAATAATCACAGTGAGCGCTCTAACAGTACCTACTGTTATTTTGTGTTTTATAGGTAGGTGCCTACACCTATGTAAGCATCGCTCGACAACGATAACTTTGCAGTCGGTGGTGTCACTGGGTTTGGGTACCGCCGCCCCGGGAAACCATTTATTGGATAACCAACATCTCTCCCATAGGTCTCCAAGTGGTTCGCCACGTTTAGCGATTTAGCAGGGGTGCCCGGGTTCATCGGGTGAGGTGTGTTCAGAATGCGCATGCCCACTAGCTGCGTGGCATGCCAGATCGGGAGAGGCTAGTTTGGGGCGACCTTTTGACCCCTCCAACTGGTCTCTCGACCCATCGTCTTGCGCCGCAGCACGAGGGATAAATTCATACTTCCGTCACTCCTGGATACACTAATCTCTAGATTTCTTCAATCCCTCATTCCTTTATCCTTCCACGAACTTCTTCTCCTTCCTTTCCTTAAAAAAGAACCTCCGCATAGCATCCCCACAGATGACGTAGACCCTGATGGGAATTATTTTCCTCAAGGCCTCCTGTATGGGGTTAGTGTAAAAAAATCCTTATACGAATTCTTTCCATATTATGGTGCGTATAAACAGGACCAAATTTCCGCGAGCCGAGCCACGAATTATGCGAAAGGAACAAAGCAACCGCCGCTTTCTTCGATCCTTTACTATGGCAAAGCCGAACCGCAATTATGACTCGGCTCGCGGACATTTTGTCCTGTTTATACGCGGCATTATGATTCTTCATTAGTATCGCTTTATGCATATTATCTTTGGCTTGACATCATAAAAAAATAGAAAAATACTGAATCGACGGCCCCCGAGATTGAGTGGTTACGATCCTTATCTAAGAATCCGGAAGTCAAGCGTTAAATCCCGGCGTGCGCAAGTAAATTTTATTTCATTAATTTATATTCTCTTATATACAGTTTACACAATAAATACCAGTTATACAAAAAAAGTTAATAATCTTAACTGCATGGGTTAGTGTCCTCGAGATTCTCAAGGAGGATTGATTACTGTGATTCCACCCATGGCGGCAGTATTCTAGGCATAGAGACACCCATTCATAGCTTTAATTTTTAAGAAATGAAGCATTAATTATTGAAAAAATAGCTTTCATTTTGCGTTTTCATAGCGTTTTTAGAATGTCAAGGAATGAGAGTCGGCAAGAGGGGAAAAACAATTAAATTAGCAAAATCACTTGAAACATGTTTATTGTATTATTGATTGAAACTCAACATGTCACATGTTTCTACAGTAGAGTGTGTCATGTTCGTTTTACGATCTGTCAATACAAGATTATAGCAACTAAAAAATCTTTCTGCGTCAACACTATTCACAGGGGCCTACACAGTAATCAGAGCTGCCTCAGCCAATTCTCTGTGAACAATTTTTACAGCTAAGAGTAGCTGAATTATGTCTATAGTGACGCCATCCCTCACTTGCTGTACAAACTGTCCTTGAAAATAGCTGTTACCTTCCAGGAATTTACTGTCATCAACAGATTTGAATGTTGGTGCAAGCCATTTATCGCTTTGATTCGCGAAAATATCGTTAATACTATGAATGGGTGTTTCTATGTATGCATACTAGGTTGGTAGCCGTCAGAATATTACATATTGTAGTAATAATTTAGTGAATAGAGAAGGATACTACACGACGATTAATTTGTGATATTTCACAATTTATTTATAAATATTTTATTTGCGGCACGATCCAAAGTGAAATATATTCTCAATATCGACCTGAAATACCTACCATCATTCAGAATCGAAACTTAGATTTAAATGGTGACCAGATCTGAATAGCCAGGTACTTTTAACAGGTACCTCCTCTTCCTCTTCACTATTTATTTTCCCTAACACTCACAAAATTCATCGTCACAAAAATACCTCAATCGAAGATATCATAGTCTCACTAGCTCCAGACGGTTGGGAGCAGGTGGGACTCTTAAGCAACATAAAATAAAGAATGACAACAAAACAATTGCGTCTTTAGTTCCTCTTTTGGCCACCTACACAGCTATCATTGTCAAGCTATGGGATTATTACAGCTACATAATATATTTTATCATACTAACTTCAGACATGACAGGATTGCCATTAAAATATATTTTGTGGTGTATTACTATACTGAACTAACTTTAAACATAATATTTTCGCTGGACATTTTAAACATACATAATTACGTTTTGATGGGGCTTTCATGTTTATATGCCTATGATATTCAGTTTAATGTCGCCGAGGTAATGGCACTATCCTGTGTGTGATTTAGCAACGTGTTTGTGCACAGTGCACACACCAAGCGCCAAGGTATAGAACGCTATACAGGGGTAGTTTAACAGCTCTCGCCTTTTAACGAGGAACCTTGCTAATGATTACAACAACACGTCTTGGAAATATGGCAAAACTTTGTCATCTCACTGAGTTAAGACTTTAGGTATAGCGCCTTTTATGCAATATCCTAGTTTAAAATATATAAAAAATAATGGTTAGATTAAACTTTTCTGTTGTTCTTAAAAATTATCAAAAACCGTGTTTGTAATGAAAATATTATAAGTACAGTTCTACGTCGGAAACGGTGAACACAAGTACTACAAATGTAGTTAAGCAGATGCTAAGTTAACAATGAACCAAGAAACTTATTGCTAATTATTAAACATACAAACTTCGGTTGCCGGTGCATGGGTAATGTGAAATATTTCTATGTATTCATGTGTAATAAGTAATACTTATTCAAAGAACAATGAGAAAGTTGAGTGAAAAATATTTTGACTTATAAAAAATATGTTCATGTAGATCAAAAAATATCGCTTCTAAATATATAAATATATTTCTATATTATTATTCTTAGAAGTAGTTAAACGTTGTAATGTTTTTAAGAGTTTTGCTACAGTTATCTAAGAGTATATTTTTATTTGTATACTCCCGACCACGGCACTGAAATGACCCTACCCCTCCCGCGTAAACGAATTTCGCTTCTACGTTCTCGCATCGTGAAAACTAATGCTTTGAAATTTCTCATTCGCACCGTCCCGCGGTACGTCAACCCTTCAATCTTATCGAATTAATATGTCACGTTGTGTCAATTTTTTGTTTCGACAGTGATTAATTCATTGAAGGATCTTTTTAATTGGTTGTGGTAACTTTGATTCTTTTTAGATGAGGCGTGTTACATTCTGTATGGTTTGAAAATAAGACAATGACCGACTACCCTGATTTTAACTACATTTTCCCTACCTTTTTTATTGAAGGATCCTTTTAATTGGTTGTGGTAACTTTGGTTCTTTTTAGATGAGGCGTGTTACATTCTGTATGGTTTGAAAATAAGACAATGACCGACCACCTTGATTTTAACTACATTTTCCCTACCTTTTTGCTCGCCAAATCGTTTCTGGCTACTGCAGTCGATGATGTGCTAATATAATGAGACAATTAATTACAAGCACATGAAATTCTCTATAGACAATTCAATTCAAGATGCACAAGATTCTAGGTTAATGATTAGACTACGGATTGTTAGTTTTGTGAGTTATTTCTATGAGTAGGTATTTTTGGGAATAGCTAGAGACAAAACATGTGTTGCTTTCGATTGGTCTCCGTCCAAATCCTATCCATCAACGTGACCAGCTCGAGAGCAGCCAAATTGATGGTCTAATCCCAACACCTCCAGAAATTAATTGAATATCGCTCAGCGACGGATGAAATAATGACATGTTTTGCCTCCTGCCGGAGGGTGATGAAGGTAGGATTCATTTGAATTCTGATATGTGGGTCCTTGTTGGTAAATGATAATGTTGATGATGATGATGATTGATGAAGATTCATCTTATACCGTTAGGTACAAGGAGCTGCTCCGGTCCGGTGGCATGATAGCCTGATGTCAGGAACTATTTGGGGTTACGTGGGTGGCGCGAGTTTTAGGTCGCGTCAACCTCCGCCAAATCGATGATGAGTTAAACTCCGTCAGCATGCCGAAAGTTAGGAGTCCACTCTACTAACCTCAAACATAAACATATACTGAAGTGGTTTGCATCAGCAACGTCAGGAGTTCGGGAGTCCCGTGAACACCCCTCTGGTTTACGCTAGTAAGAATAAGTTGAATTCAGCTTCAGTTTGTTCGCCTTCGCCTCTGCAGTCACGTCACTCCAAATAGCTCCTGGCTCCAGTCTATACAGCTTCTCGTTCCAGAAGAGGTAATGACACATGTATATTATATGTGCAATACAGAACATACTTCAAGTCTTTCGTCCACACTCAAAATAGTCATATCAATATTTAATTTGAATGAGGGCATCCATCCGACATAACGAATGTTTCCGGGACGGGAGATCTTACTCCACTTTAAAGTCATGGTCACTCGCTCTATCGTTTGTTACCTTCCTTTCGCTTCAAATATCAAAGAATGGTAGAAAATGGTATCCTCGACTTCCGGCGCTAAGAATCAGGGATTTATTTATTTATTTTTTAAGACATACACAGTACAATAAGATACAGTTAGAAATTTTTTAGTTATTACATAGTTGTAGTACCTAATACGTATATCCATAAAATGTCATTACGTAATTTCGCCTGAGATTGTTATAAAAGGAAGGAAGTGTGTGGATAGATAATAATAAATGAATTGAAAATAAGAATTATAATAAGCTCACGAATTGTAATTGACTGTTAATACATAGGAGTTTTGAAAAATGATGTGAAAATATTTTTGAAATTTGTCATGCTAAGAAATTTAATAAGTTAGTTTTGTATTATTTTTTATTATTTTTTTAGTTAGTTACATTTTTTATATTATAATTTTACTGGTCTTCCATTAAAAGCCTTAGCTTGTGGATGGAAGAAGAGTTAACATTTCACATATTATGTACAAATAAAGTCACGTGTACAGTTAATACAATGCAGTTAATACAGTTAATACATTTCATATAATGTATGTTAGAAAGGAATCATGAAAGATGTCTAAATGTAGTAATTTTTCGTAATGGGTGTATGTTGTGATTGCGCGAGTAATTACTGAGTTGTTTGCTGCATTGGTATTGTTGGCTTCAATATGAAATAGTGTAGTGTGCCTGGTACGCCTCGTTGGAACATTTAAACCAATGACGGATAGTAATTCGGGACTATCTATTTTATTATTTAGCAGATTATGTAGAAACAACAGGTCTGACAATGTGCGTCTTTTTTGTAAAGTTAACATATTATTTGTAGTATTGTTGTATTTCTTGAGTAAATGTTTCGAAAATTTATTCTGTATACTTTCTACTAAATCTATGTATACCTTATATTGAGGATTCCATATTTTGGAAGCATACTCCAGTGGACTTCTGACCAATGAACAGAACAAAATTTTCAGAGTCTTAGCACTTTTGAAAACATTGCATATTCTTAATAAGAAACCTAGCATTCTGTAGGATTTAGAAATAATGTGTTCAAGGTGCTTGTCAAAAAATAATTTGGTATCTAAGTAAACACCTAGATCTTTACACGTAGACATAGGTTGTAAAGGTTTGTTATTCAAGTTGTATGGATAGATGATTTTGTATTTATTTCTAGTAAATGTAATCGAATGACACTTAGATATGTTTAAGGACAATAAATTTGATTCACAATATACGCACAAATTATCAAGATCGCTTTGCAATTCCATACAATCGGATAAACACTGTATAGCTTTATAAATTTTCATGTCATCCGCGTATAAAACAAAGTAACTATTTTTAAAGCATACGGAAATGTCATTTATATAAATATTAAATAAGAGTGGTCCAAGATGCGATCCCTGGGGCACACCTGAGATGATTTCCGTTAAGCAAGATGCAAAACCATTGACAACCGTGATTTGGTGCCGATTATTGACGTATGATGCGATCCATCTATAGAGGTCACCGTGAATTCCTAGACCTAATAACTTTTGTAAAAGAATATAATGATTAACACGGTCAAATGCTTTAGAATAATCCGTATAAATGGCATCTACCTGGCATCGCATATCCATTTGAGCATGAAGAAATTTTGTAAAAAATGCAAGATTTGAAGTTGTTGAGCGATTTTTCATGAAGCCGTGTTGATTATTTAAGAGTGAGGGTGAGATAGTAGAATACAATTGATCGTAAACAATTTTTTCCAATACTTTACTTAGTATCGGTAATTTGGATATAGGTCGATAGTTCGAGACATCATTTTTACTGCCATTTTTATATATTGGGGTAATCAGGGCTGTTTTCCATTTGTCGGGAAATGTTCCTTCGGATAGCGATAGTTTGAAAATAACAAAAATGGGGGGTGTCAATTGTTTACTACAATAATTTATGAAGATCCCTGGAAGTTGATCATCCCCTGGTCCCTTTTTGATATCAATGGACTTAAGGTATTTGAATGTGATGTCTTCATTGATCTCGATTGAGTTGATTATGCTATTTGAATTAGAGCAAAGACTGGCATTGCTTGTATGTGCAGGTTGAGCATTCGAAAATACAGATCCAAAATACTCAGAAAATAAGTTGGCTACTCCTCTACTGTCATTAGCAGTTTTTTCACCGTAAATCATATGATCAGGGATGGCAGGAGATTTTCTTTGAGAATTGACGTAGGACCAAATTTTTTTAACATTGTGCTGTATACCGGATTCTATTGTAGAAATGTAGGTTTTGTAAGCTGCTGAAGCGACTGTTTTTTGCCTTTTGCGAAGCAATGAAAATGAGAGATAATCAAGGGGGTTCCGATGGCGCTTCCATTTTCTAAAGAATTTTAATTTTTCGTTTGTTATTTTTATTAAGGCTGCCGTGTACCATAGTGGGTATTTTCCAGATTTCACAACTTTCTTAGGAATAAACGCTTCGATAATCTGTTCAATTATAACATAAAACGAATTTAACGCTGTATTTACATCTTGTGCATTTATAACGGTTGACCAGTCGGTTTCTTTGAGTCTCTCATTGATCTCTGCATAATCTGCTTTATGGAATAATTTTATTGTTCGAGGAGTTGAGAGGGTTGCAGTAGTGGATGGAAATTCTAGTTCTACAATCAATGATTTATGATGAGCATCTTCTTTAACTAATGGGTGGTCGGCAAGCGACACATTAACTGAAGTGTTACAAAAGACGAGGTCCAAAATTCGACCGTATTTGTTAGGTAAATGGTTAAATTGGGTTAAATTTGCAAAAGATAAGCAGTTAAGTAACGCGAGTGCGCATTGATCTCTATTACTTGGCATTTGTTGATTATTCCATTCGATATTGGGCATGTTATAGTCGCCAATGATTAAAAACTTGTCATTGGGAAAACGGATTGTTAAGTCAGAAATAGTATTGGTATGACTAGTAAATAATGCTAATCTTGCTGATGATGTTAATTTTGGACCGACGCTAGGTAAATACACGCAGCACATATGAATATTATAACAATGACGATTCGATTTTGATGTATTGACAGTTATCCAGATATCCTCAGCGTCTGATTTCCAAGAGCGAGGGGTAACAAAAAATTCTTTTTTAATTCCTATGAGTACGCCTCCGCCAGTTGATTTGCTAGTGCGGTGTATATCCCTATCATTTCTGTAAACAGAATAGCGATTGCAGGAATAATCAGGTCGTGAATCTGAAATCATCCGATCTTCGTCACCTCAAACGGTTTCAGTCAGAGTCAATTCCCAACCTAATTCTAGATGACTTTTCCTCCTATAGTGGGGTAAATATTTATTGAATGTGACAGAAGGGCTGTCGGAAAATCGTCGAAACAACTTCATATTCGTCACGATCCCTTCGTTCTGCCAATGAGAAAATCTCCCCCATACGTCAGAAAAAGATAGCATAGCCACTATCCGCTTTGTTCCTTCGTCTACCAAGTTAACTCAAGTAGGAAAGCCCATTGGCAATCTTCGTTCCCTTCGATTGGAACTCCGTGAAAGCGTCCTCTTACCAGCTGAAAATACTCGAAACAGGGGTCTATCCAGGGTAACCATCTTAGGCTGGTCCTCCAACACCTTCGACAGAAACCGATGCTTTTACGGGAATAACTCAAACACATCAAGAGCACGGGAAAGGCCGGCGCTGCTCTACTGGGATAAGCGCTACCTCGGTATTCAGGGTTCCGATTTTGCTAACACAAAAAAGTCCCTATTAGGCAAGTCAATTACCAATTTCGATTCCTTCGCTTTTGTCGCTTTGATAAGATAGGACAGCCTACGGAAAATTCGTACACTTTGTCCCAAACCAAACTTATGTGTATGAAAATCTCACTTGACAGAATAGGAAAGCTAGACAGATGTGTTCTCTCGGCGGCTACCTTCAATCCGCTGTGTTAATTCTGCGAATACTTTAGTAATACCAAATATATTGAATGTCCAAGGAGAATACGATAACTTATTGTTAAATAACAGGTATTGAAGCATATAATTAACCGTTCTATCCGTTACTATTCCGCCTATAGGTATCTGATTGTTTCGACTAATAACCGTTCGCCGGATTATAAAAACATCGCATAAATACAATGGTTTATATTTTATAAATTTTTGACGCTAAATATAACTACTGGAGAATTATTTTAAATCATGTTAAATTACGAAAGATACCTAACTCGTAAATAATGCCTATTGTTCAATAATCTAAACGTGTTTTTAGAGTAGCCGCTCGTCGTCCCTTTTTTTGTTTTGAAATGTTCAAGTCTTATAATTTATTACCTCTTTTGCTAAAGGGTCCGGACTCTTTGTCACGTTCACTTCCGTTCAAGATTTTAACATAATTAACTATAATATTCAAGTTAAATACTCTTACTTCAAAATACAATTGAATTATTTGGTTTACATAAGGGAAATAAGGGTTATTAATTAGTTTATAATAAGACTTACCAATTCATCGTAGTGCAATCCAAATAATTATAAGAAAAAACCACACTCACATGCAGTAAAATACCCATGCTGTTAGAAAACCACACTTTCTACACTAAATGACTTTAGCCGCGTTCGTGTCATAAAATCATAAATTCTTTGTTGACGCGTCTCCTAGCTTTTACTGAACTCGACTATCTTAAAACGCTGACCGATCCTGGTCATGCTTGACCGTCCTTGAATGCCCCCTGATCTTCACTATCTGAATCTACTTGCCCGTCTTCCAACGCTTTCAAACCCTGACTATCTGCCCGCGCTCTTTAACCCCCGACTCTCTCCCCCCGCTCTTTCACGCTGACTGTCCCCTTGCACTCCCGAATCTAGACTCTCGTCCAACCGCGCTCGCGCTCCCCCCACCCCCAAATCAACTCTGCCTTACTCCATATGGCGATATCTAATTTATCTTTTTCGAAATCTGAAACTTTTCGTGTGTTCAAGGACAGAATTGCACTAAAAAGACCACACATACTGAATGTCCAAGAATCCGTCACAATCGTTTCAAAACCGATAAATTGTTGCTTCTTAAATAACCTGTCAAATTCTTCGTTCAAAGGAGTGAAACTCGATCCATACAGTTCAGTGGCGTGTTGGTCTACCAGCTTGTTCGGCTTCCAAATTACCAACCTAATTCTAGGATGTATTAAACATCTTTTATTTATAAGTTTTAATTTTAAATCTTCTTGCAGGATTTTAATTAAACTAAGAAACTCCCAAACTCGTCCTGTTAAAATGTGATTTACCTCGCCAGTCACAATTATAATTCGTCTAAATCTTTAGAAAAATTATGTAACTATATTTAACGGCGTATTTCCTACTTAGGAAGTCACTTAGTAGCATTGCTTGACGGAGTTGAATTGTTTCTTATTGATCTTGTTAGGGTTTTTTTTCTACCCGCCCCAACCTGCCAAATTCATTGCTACTGCACTGGAATAAATCTGAGAATTCAAAACACCATCCCGGAGGTCTCTGCTAAACGCAGGGCATGTTCCAAGTTTTTTTTCTTTACCATCATAAATTTAAGCACTTGTTTTTAAAACAGCTATCCAACATCTGGTAAATCCCTATTTCGTGAAATCAACTGAAAAATTCTTTCTCACCATAATAAATCAATAATACAAAAATTTATCCCAGGGCAAGTTCATCACAACGTTCTTGAAAAAGCATTAAATAGCAATAAACTGAATACGCTCCACGATTGGTCGAAAGAATTCTGACGTCACATGTGTCGTGACTTGTACGTACAACGGATCACCTATGGTTCATCTCTTCTTATTACATGAGAGATGATCGGTTTAGATGAGAGAGGTGTATAGGCCAAACGTTTATTTGGGCCAAATCACAGCCGGTCGTGGAGTTAAAGCTTCCAAGTAAGTATATCAAATTATTAATTGTGTTCATTTGTACTTTACGATAAATATAATACATTTTTACAGTATAATAATCATTGCGTATCTACAAATCTGACATTTCGCCATAACCACTACTTTTGTGCAGGTATATTTATTGATTTCGCATGACATGATAATCATTCTCTACTCATTATAATATATATTATAATGTGGTGATGGTTTTTAAATATTTCATCTTTTGTTTACCATATAATAATGCACTGCTGAAAACCAGCTGCATTCCCGGAGAAACCCCTTTGTCAATAGGATCTATATGAAAAAAATACCTCCCATCTATTGTCAAATATTTATGTAGGTATTTGTTGTTATTATTATATAAAATGGATTTCTAAAGATACATATTCGTATGGTGCTTTATAATAATATGTTGTTTATTGCATCGCTTAGAAGTTTTTATTATTATACATGTCACATTACATGTGATTACACTTCAGGCCTCCGCGCAGAAAAGTTTCACAGTGAACTGGGCTGTAAGCCGTTATTTTACTTTTGGTCTTACTTTTCTGCGCGGCGGTCAACAAATAGCGTCTTCAATACCGTGCCGGGCAGGAGAAGCAAATATTCTAACTTAAAATATTAATTTAACTATGCAATCTTAATCAATTTTCTTTTTTTTTTAATAAAATCAATTCTAATAGACGGTTAACATTGGTGAAAAAATCACTGGAATTCCTTATTGAAGAATTAAATTTTTTTCCATACAAAATGTTTAAGCGACGTAGTTCTCACAGTTTGAATGACGTCACACCCACACCCCGCCTCTTACCGCTCGGATCCCGCTCGTTTTGACGGTCTTAATAAAATTTAAACTTTGTGAATTAATTTAATTATGAAAATAGACTTTTTTTTAAAAAATACCAGTATTTAAGTTTGAATGCGAACATTGATAAAAAAAAATAAAAAAATGGACTCAAATTCCTTATTGGTTCAATCCAATATAAAATCACAACAAAATGTCGACTTGTTGTCTCCACGTTCCGTGACCAAGGTATAGAAAATATTTAGTACGCGTATTAGTTTTAAATAAGAAAATATAGGCCATTAAATAACTCAATTTTTCATGATTTTACAGGAAAATTTGACAATTTTTTGAGAGTTAATGATAATTGTTAAAAATAATTATTTTTTTATACTTAAATCTTACTATACACTTAAAATAAAACAAAAATTAAACAATAAAACACTATAAAAAAGTAGTTTTTTGTGTCGGAAATTAAAATGTATATACGACAAATTTATGTTCAAACGTTTTAATTTAAACCCATCAAAATAGTAAATAATAGTAGTAGTTAAACCCATCAGAGTAAAAAAGATGATTTTTTAATAATTTCTATTAAATCACAAATAATTGCATAACTTACCTCTAAAGTCGTGATAAATCGATTTCTTTAATTGCCCATATTTTTAATTTGAAATACAAATAAATAAAGTAGCACATATCCGTGCTCGATTGTTGCTGCATTCTTCAAATAAATCGAGTGAATGAATGAATTGAGAATTTAAGGTTGATTAAGTATTTTGTACTCAAATCCAAATAAGAGTTTTGTATGAAAGAGGCCGCGCTACCGATGTTTCAGTTCAAGCTAGCGCCATAACATGATATATTGCAACAAGTTTGTCATGCGTCATATACCTCGATGTTTTAGTGCAAGCTAGCGTCATAACATGATGTATTGCAACAAGTTTGTCATGCGTTATATACTTCAATGTTTTAGTGCAAGCTAGCGTCATAACATGATATATTGCAACAAGTTCGTCATGCGTTATATACTTCGATGTTTCAGTGCAAGCTAGCGCCATAACATGATATATTGCAACAAGTTTGTCATGCGTTATATACTTCGATGTTTCAGTGCAAGCTAGCGCCATAAGATGATATACTGTAACAAGTTTGTCATGCGTTATGTACAGAGATGTGCAAAATGGGTACCCAAAACCATTTGAAATGCAAAATGGAAATGGGTCAAAACTTTTCCATTTGAAAATGCAAAATGCAAAATGGTTTTTAGAAAGGCATTTCAAATGCAAAATGCAAAATACCTATTTTAAAAATGCATTGAAAATGCAAAATGGTTTCTCAGGTCAAACAATTAAAATAATTATAGAATTTTTAACCAATTTTGTCATTTAATAATGGACATCAATGTAGAACGAACATATTACATGATGGTAAATCCAAAAACACCACGACTACAGATTATGAAACCACAAAAAATTGCGCGGGACTAAAGTTGCCAACGTAAAAACATAGAAACTGCTCTCTAACATTTAATATTAGAGCGTCAAGGCCCCATGTTCAGTATTTGAATCAGTATTTTTTGTAATGGTATCACTCAATTTTTTTTTTTTACTATTTTTTTATATTAACTCCACACAGGAGGCCCTGAAGAAAATAATTTCCTCAGGGCCTTTGTCATCTTTGGGGATGCTGTGTGGAGGGTCTTTTTGTGGAGAGGAAGGAGTGAACATGGGTCTTGAAGAGTCCCATGTTGTAGGAGGGAGGAAACACAGAGGCCGGCAGTTCGTTCCACAGCTGAGCTGTTGAACTTAAGAACGAATCGTAGAAGCGACCCGTTCTCGTGTGACAAATGTCAACTGTGTACAAATGTTGGGCGCGCGTTTGGCGTGTATCCCGATTACGCACCGGTGCCGAAGGGATCAATGACGCTAGTTCCTCAGAGCATCTTCCATTGTAATACCGATAGAACAAGGACAGCATACCTACCTGACGCCTGTGCTCTAAAGATTGCAGTCCGTTTGTTAAGATTGGGGAATCTATCAAATGGACCGCCCGTTTTTGCACAGAGTCAAGGGTTTTTTTCAGGTATTTAGGGGCTCCGGACCGGAGATGGCTGCCACATTCGACAGTAGGGCGCACTTGCGATTTGTACAGGGTCAGCAGTTGTGTATCTGTGGCGTCGAGAATAATCCAGATTAAATAATTAATAATAAACCGCTCGACCTACTTAGGTACGTACTTGCTAATTGCTACTTAGGTACATATTTGCAGCCGAAATCAAAACAAAGCAACCTACCTGTTTCAAGTATCTACTCGCGACAATACTATCGTGCAATCAGTCTGGGACATTACGAGAACTCGTCAGAAGGTTCGAGTCTACGGCCTATGCATAATCGCCGCAATGTCGAAGGTTCCCGAAACACACAGTCCGAGCGAGTGGTCTCGATTTAATTGCAATTTACTACCTACTGTCGCCATCGGCCGAGTAGTATAAATAAGCCCGACGCAGCGAGTCAGTCAGTCAGTCTGTTATCCATCAGCCGTCAGTCTACGAGGCTCAACGAGTGATCAACTGCGCTCTTCTTACTAGCGCGAAGGACGTATACCCGGCTTCGCCCGTACTACCATGGACTCTATCGGGACATCATCTTAGCGCCTTGTCCAGATCGCCGTTCCTGGCAAGCGCTGCTCGGATTACAAGCGCCCTGGTTCCAGTGTCTCTGACCAGCGCTTCTTCCACGCTACCATGACCACCACGAGGACACGCTGCATCCTCACTGGTCACGCCGTTCCCGTTCAACCGCCTACAAGGTCCGCCGCACCTTTGGCCGTCTCGTCAGCACTGGAGTGCCTGAAGACCTACGTTCTTCGCCAGTGCCTGACCTCCATCGAGTCCCGGTCACCAGCGCCCGGCGTCGACTCACTGACCCGCGCTTGACCTACCATCACAGCCAGCATCCGGTGTATTCTTCTGTCCAGCGTCAACTCTCGTTACGGCTACACTGACTCACCAATAAACACATGTGACCTTCACAACTTTCTTTCATTTCGTGCCTTCTCACCTGAT
This sequence comes from Hesperophylax consimilis, assembly GCF_061612785.1. Lineage (NCBI taxonomy): Eukaryota > Metazoa > Arthropoda > Insecta > Trichoptera > Limnephilidae > Hesperophylax > Hesperophylax consimilis. The sequence goes on along the minus strand of NC_142840.1, from coordinate 18,958,505 downwards.
CCCTAAATATCATTTAAGTATCTGCGTGCCCTGTACAGTACGCCCAGCTTCTGAGAGGCCAACTTTACTCTGGCTTCGATGGAGCCCCCGTACCTGAGCTGGTCACTTATAGTTATACCAAGCATATCAATGGAAGGTCTGTTCGGAAGAGTGCTTCCGTTGAAGGAGACTAGATTATCATTTGGATCCCTTATAGACGTAATCAGACAGGATTGGGTCTTTGAAACATTAAATTCGACGAGATTATTTTTACCCCAGGAGGAAATACTCTCGAGATAACCGTCCATTCTCTGCTTCAAAGCCCTCCGACCCGTTGGAGTTTGTGTGCCCTTTGGGGGCTTGTCAAACAAAAAGTTATCATGAACTGTACTGTCATCCGCGTAGCAATAAATCGGTACACATGTCAAAAGGTCATTGATGTGCAACAAAAACAAAGTCGGAGACAGAACCGATCCCTGTGGGACGCCAGTATTTATGGAGTGCGAGGAAGAGGTGAAACCGTCAGCAACCGCCTGAATCGACCTATCCCTTAAAAAGTCAGCAATCCACGTACACAGGGATGCGGGAAGTCCGTAAGAAGGTAATTTGTTGACAAGTCCTCGGTGCCAGACCCGGTCAAAGGCCTTGGATATGTCTAGTGCGACCGTTAAGTCAGCAATCCACGTACACAGGGATGCGGGAAGTCCGTAAGAAGGCAATTTGTTGACAAGTCCTCGGTGCCAGACCCGGTCAAAGGCCTTGGATATGTCTAGTGCGACCGTTTGGGTCTCACCGTGACGTTCTAGGCACCGCCCCCAAACATGCGTCACATACGCGAGAAGATCACCGCACGAGCGGTTCCGCCGGAATCCGTATTGACGGTCGTTGATAATTTTGTTCTTCTCGAGGTATGTGAGCAGTTTGTCGTTGATCACACGTTCCATCACTTTGGACAGAACTGATGTGATCGCTATGGGGCGGTAGTTGGCCGGGTTGGAACGGTCACCTTTCTTGGGAATAGGGTGAATGACCGCTTTTTTCCAACCAGAGGGCACAGTGCCACACTTCAGGGACATTTTGAAGAGCTTTGTCAAAACTGGAACTATTTCCTCAGCACACCTCTGCAATACCAGGGCAGGTATTCCATCAGGTCCACTAGCTTTGTTAACATCGAGCACCCGTATGACGTGGAGTACATCCCGATGCCGGATCCTCAGCTTTTTCATATTGAAGCCGCAGTGAGGAAGCCAGGGCTCCTACCAGGGAGCAACTTGACAAATGTAAATTATCTCTCATAGCGAGGTTGAGGACCGACTGATATTTGGGGCTTATGAAAAAAAGATGAGTGGAGATAGTAGGAAGAATGTTGCAAAAATGCATTTAAAATGGAAAATGCATTGAGAAAAGCATTTAAAATGCAAAATGCAAAATGGTTTTTAGAAAAGCATTTAAAATGAAAAATGGAAAATACCCATTTTGCATTTTGCATTTCCATTTGAAATGGATTTATTTGAAATAAAGCACATCTTTGGTTATATACTTCGATGGACGCCGAAAGCATTTACGACAGTTTTCCTGGAAATTTATTTTTGTGTTTAATGGGTTCAAATTTGTTTTTAAATTTAATGACTATTTCCTGAATAAAAGTAGCGCAATTATACTGTCACGGACTCGCCCATTTAATTTTTTTATGTAATACTCGTACCTTTCTGTTACATACCGTAGTTCACTGTGAAAACTTACTTTTAAAAGAAAAAAAAATACAATTTAAACCTGCTTTTGCAGTTTGTCAGCAGGTACATACCGACAACACTTCATACAATGACACGGTTAAGTTAATATAACAGAATAGAAAAAATAAAAATATAGTTGCAGTATAAGCGTTATATATCAGACAAGTACAATTGAAATAATATCCATATTTAGCATAAATAGGTAGGTACAATTTACAACATATTTTTAAGTTCCATTGTGAATTCCAATTAGCTATACAAGGGCCTCAGTAGGGCATCAGTAGGTACATATCATCTGATATAACATATTGCCAATTTATTGAAAATCTCTTCACATTCTGTGTTTTCCTGTTGATAACAGGACCGTAGGCCTTTAACTAATGAATTGACAGATTTCCTAATAAAACTTTTAGTGATACACGAATGTCTTATGAGGATGTCGGAACACGTGTTCATCAAAATTATAGCATTGTTGCCTGTTGTCATATTTATTAGGATACGCGCAGCTTCAAGAACATGTATTCTGAAATAATCTGAATTTACTGATATTTTCTTGTAAAATGGCGTGCTATCACGTTTTCGGATTTGATTAAGGCGATGCCATACGTAGTAATGCAAAATCATGTGTTTTTGGTTTGAAAATTTGGTCGCCTAGAAATGTTTCAGATGCTTTAATTAAATACTGCGAGTAGAATACATCTTGACTTTTGAAATAATCTAGTATTTTTTAGATAAATCTTTTTATAAGCCCAGAAAAAAAATAATGTATAAGTCCTGTGAAAACTGCTTTAAAGTTCAAAACCGAACTTACTTACAAACCCATTTTCGATTATGATTTTATTGTATAATGTGGAAAATTAAGTTATTTATAAAATGATCGAAAAAAAATCAAATATTTATCCCTGAATATCCACAAAATAAAATAAAAGGCACTTTTTGGCCATGTTTTTTTCTTGCATAAATCAAAACAGGCGAATAGTGTTAAGCGGAAATTTAAACCTTATTGCCATCTACGTAAGGGTTGTTATTGATAGCAGCTCAATTTAAAATATTACACGACGTAGTGCATCGCCTTAAATCAGGAGCACTAATTTTTCTCCGTGTAATACTGTAATACACGTGTTATCATCAAATTTAAATTAGGTATTTTATGTCACAAAAAAATCTTGGTCATCCTGAACTTTTAATATCAATCTGATAACATAATAAAAAATAAATTTAAAAAACACTACAAAATCCAACGTGTATTAATATTTTGCAATGATGAAAAACATTTAAAATAAAATTTTAATTATTTCCCATACACGTATATCAACTTACAATGTTTCTTTGAATACGTTCATGGCTTATATCATAGGTATATCTTATATCATAAAACCCGTGTAACACAAGTGAAGTAAAATTAGTCGGTAAACTGACAACACTGGCTGCTGAACCCGGGAGGGGCGCTGGGTGGTCACCCTACATACCTTTGTAAACAGCCCGTTACCCTAGCCGCGGTGAAGGGGTGACCATCAATTATGCGGCGGGCTGAGACATAAAGGCCAAGAACTGCTGGGGGCTAATTAATAATGTGGGAGCATAATTTTTAATTATCCTTCAGCACCCGCTTCATCCGTCAGAGTCAACGTTCAGACATTACGTAACTATGAAGCTCAGTTCTATGGAACTCCGTTAAATTCTACCTTTCCGTTATACGCGTTGTTTATGAGAAAGTGGTAGAGGTAGTGAGAGAGAGAGTGTAGTGTACATTGTGTTTTAGAGGTTTTCTTCGTTTCTAACTATTTGTATAAATTCAGATTATTTATTAATAAATTCACGCCCGGCTGGGTTTTTACATGTTATTTTCTTATCTTTTTACAAAAAACATCTAAATAAACAACAAAATAAAAATAAAAAAACAAAATCAAAAAAAAATATATAAGACATAATAAAACACAACGTGTCAAAGAAAAACAATGTCAAAACGAAATAAGATGGAAACTAGACACTCCACCATGCAAGATGGAAAAAGTATAATACTAGGAAAATTACAAAACTTTGAAAGATAAACAGAGCTACGTAGTTTCCATAGTTAAATTACATTATATTTGATATTCTTCTTTCTGAAATAAATTGGGTAATGACTTGTTTATATTTGGTGAATGAAGTGTTGAATATATCAACGACATCTTTATAGTCATTACCCAAATTTTGTATACGGCGAACGGGGGTATAGAATTGAGATTCTGTGTTGGAGTTATCACAATAGATCGGTAGATAATGCCTCGATGTTGGTTTGCGAGGTAGATGTAAAGAAATCAAGAAAAGATATCAAATCAATTATTGAATTTATGATTTGATATAAACATTTTAGGTCATTAACTATTCTACGTTCAGGAAATTTTAATAAATTGAGTTGACATAGTAGATAATCATAGTTGATGCATTCCTTTGTAATACCCATTCTGAAATTATTAAATCTTAAGAAATTATAATGCTTAAGTCAACAAATCATTCAAGCACCTTTAAATAAAATATTTGTACACTTTGTAAAACACCACTTTTATCAAAGTGTATTTTTTCATTTAATATATAATGTCACATCACAAAGTGTTTGCTTACTTCGATAAATGATTTGTTTTTCGGGAAACAGCCACGACGGGGTATTTTGATGATTGCAGCACTAGTTCGAACCCCCCCCCCCAAATAAGACGAAGAACGATAAAAAATACTGTTATATCTCCTCTAGTTAAAAAAATTATTCATTTTGTGGTCAATTTTGGTCCCTTTAAATATTGCGCCCGGGCCAGTGGTCAGTTTCCATTGTTCAGCGTCATTCTGGATCTTGTAGTACTAAACCAATGGGCTAGATTATTTATAGTAGGTATCTTCTTTAGTAAATTCATATTAAATACACTACTTCTGGTCGTAGACCTCTTAACACCCATCCCCGCACCCGAGAATAATGTATTATAAATTATCTATGAAACCTCTCTGAGACCATTCAATATAGATGGTCGAGGTACTCCTGGAAGGTCATCTGGGTCTTTAGGGCTAGATTATTTCATCTCATTGAGCCTAAACTCCCAAGTCGAGATCAAACTATCAAGCAAAAATATCATATTTCCAAGAACTCAATATAATATTCATTCATACCTTTGTTATAATACTTAATGGATTATTAGATAACGTTCATTAATTCATTTAAACTATATGGCTATTATAATAAATTTAAATAAATCAATTTTTACCTTCTCATAAAGAATATACAAGGAATAAAAAAAATACATTTTCAAAATAGTTTTTTTATAAATAATAGTAAAGAACGTTAATAAAGTGCAATTAGGAAATCCAGTAAAATTTTGTGAAAGCTCACCATCTATATTATATATAGTTTTTTTTACAAATTTCGATTTCAAAGTTTGCGTTGCAAAAACGATCAAAATCTGACGGGGTACGAGTGACGTCATACCGTTTTATCGGTTAAAGTAACTTCAATCCCAATCGGGTGGGTATGAAATCATCAAATACCAATTTCAATATTTAACATGAATTATTTTGAAATAATGTGTATCCAACAATGGTAACCCGTGTGTAATACTAGCAGCGCAACTTTGCACAAAATTACCGGCATTTTAATGTATGCGGCCGACCGACCCGTGAGGTAGCCGTGTAGGATCTATCGGTAACCCGCTTGCATATCGCGGGTGTAAACTGTGCGCCCTAAAGTTTAAGTTTAGACTTACGGAATTCAATACTTCTTTTTTGGGAAAGAACTATGAAACAATCACATTGCGTTTATGTTTCTCACGGTTTTCATAGTTTTTAACTTACGATTTATTAATTCTACGGATAATTACAATAAAACAATTCAAAATAATATATTCAGAAACAGCTTTGTTGTTCTGTGTGAATATGCGTTTTTGAAGCCAAAATATTTTTCACTATATTACAGCACTATTTGACTAAAACACCCCAGTTTCACACAAGGAATAGGCTGGAGGATAGATCAGTGTCTTGATACAAAACTCACGCTTCATTCACATTTATACATCGTTTCATAAATTTATCAACAATAATAAGAGTTTATTCCAGAATGTATGCTGGGGTAGTGCAAACAACACATATAAGACAAAATAACAATACATAGGTTAGCACAAAAAATGCAGAATAGAAGTGAAAAAACTTAAATAAGGAGCCATTTATGTAGGATATTTAAAATAATAGACTTCTCTTGACGTTAATCTATCTACTAAAGTATTTGACACACTTGCTAATACCATGCGTTAGTGGGGCACTCCCTAATTATTCTTCTTCCTTCTACTTGTATATTGTATTTATATTCAATGATATTTTTTAACATTAAAACATGAATTCTACATATCATGTACTTGTAAATTTATGTAATTTGTACTTTAGCCTGGCTTACTTTCATTCTTATTATATATACATTCAAACTAGCGGATATGTATAGCCTTACAATTAGACGTGTTTTAAATTTCACACAACTGACAAACAACCATTTACGATACACCAATGGTTACGAATCAGTTGCGTTAGTTAATGTTTATTAGTAAGGCTCTAAATCTTTAAAATTTCAAATTGATCCTATAACATTCAAATGTTTTGTTACATTAAATATACACAGGCAAAAGCCTCAGTGAGTCCCCATTACTTAATTCTTATTTTATTATATTATTTATACATGGATACGTAATTTTTTTATTATTTATTATACATACAAACAAACAACACAATCAATGTATTCTTCTATGTAAAAATATGGGGTTTATAAAAATCATCCACCATCTAAACATAATTTTAAAGCTAGTTCATAATGTAACACTAACAAAACAAAGGCTTTATAAAATATTAATTACGAACAATATTTAATTCTGCTAGTGAATCGAACCAACAACCTCCCGACTCGTAGTCATATACGCACACCACTTAGTCATGGAAGGAAATTAATCACATATTAAATCCAGGGCTACGACGGAAAATGAAGGCTGCTTTTAAATTGTAAGAAAATTCTTTGAAAAATTCGCCAATTCGCCTACCGACAAGCAAAATTATATTCAAGCTTCGGGCAATTTCTGCGCTTTTCTTGGTCACACGTTTCGTACGATTTCAAATTTACTTTTACATAAATTCACTCTCCACTTGGCGAACCTTTTCCCATAAACATCGCGTTTCAGGGTGGTAATGCGAAACTCTTAGGGAAAGAATATTCATAAAAATCTAAGGAAAAAAAGGAACGCGCAAATAGAGGATTTGTGTGACTGATCCCTTTTTATATAATTTAGATATACCTACGCATACAGGCGGTAATGCAAAATCTGTTCGACCGACTGAAACCTAACAACTTATTGACTATTTTGTAGTACCACAAAAGATTGATTCATTGTAAAGCTACTACCTCTTTACAAGTTTTTGAAAACTTCGCCCGTTGAATGTGAAATTTCTTTGATCGACCATAACCTAAAGACTAATTGGCTATGGCTATACCTACCTATGTCAGAACGTAAAGGCACGTGCGTACATATTCGTTATACAAATTCTAATTCTAATTTTCTCTTTCAGCAAAACTTCATTGGTTTTTTGAAGTGTAACTTCTTTACGCGTGTTATGCATTTTCGAGGACCGGAGTAAAACCGACTCATGACCGTCACGAAAAACCGTGATCATTTCGCTATAGGAGCTTAGCTTATATTATATACCTAGTTTAGGTCACTCTCCAAACTCAGCTTCGCGGTCTAGAGGCACAGCGCCCGAATGTCGTCGTGAAGAACCGAGGTTCGATCCCCGCTTTAACTATTTTTTTTTTCTTTTTGTGATTTTTTTAAAACGAGGAAAAGTGATAAAATGCTCTCGTGCTGCGACTTTGTCAGGCATACATATAAGAAGATATCTACATGATTTGTAATAATGTAGTAAAAAATTACATAAATTTGTTAATTTTAACCGAGAGTCTCCCGAAATGTCTAAATCCATTTAGTGAGACTCTAGACCGGCAGGTGTTCACTCAAGTAATTGACTAGACGTAACGGTCGGTACCTATATGATATTTTGGTCGAAATATAGCTTACAAATCGAGCCGGTAGAGGCGCTCGGTATTTTGATTAATTATTTTTATTTTGAATCATTAAAATTACTAATCAAGGCCGATAACGTGACTAATTACCCTTGCAGACGTGCCTGACAAGTTTTTTTAGTAAAAAACACAGCCGTAAGTGAGTTTTTCAAAATTTAGAAATGTTTTTCAAATTTAGACTCCATACGGGTATGAGACTATTAAAACACGATAGATCTTTTCCAAAACGGACAAATATACGGAAATATTTTGAAAAACGACAGATATGACTTCACACTGCCGATATATCTTCGATTCGACCCTATATAAAGCGTTAACGAGACGTTATGTGAGATTATTCATTTGCCGTGTTTGAAAACGAAAATTTTCGCGGGACAAGTCAATTGAGGAGTACACGTTGTATACGCGGTTCTCGTCGCGCGAGATACCTCTCCTCGCGGTCTAGAGGCAGAGCGTTCGATACTCGTTATGCAGGACCCGGGTTCGAATCCCATATTTTTATAACTTTTAATTTTTTTTTTATCACATGCTACTTATAAATATGTCAATATTAGGAATCTAGTTAAACGTTCATTTGTTAACAACATGCCTATAAATAAATTTATGCTTTTTAAAACTATAATGTAATTCTGAATAATAATAATATGAAATGAAAAGAGAGAGAGAAGAATACTAAAAGTTTCACTTCCGTCGTGCGTAGGCTTGCCACATACTGTATTTTTTTTATATATCGTGAAGAATCCCCTCCTGAAGATTCGCTGTCCTACCCTGAAACGCAGTGTACTCTAGTTTCTCTTTCCGGGGCTTTTGGCCGCGCGGCCTTCCTCCTTGGATACCAGGGCGGCGCGGGGTGTCGGCGGGGAACGATCGGGAAGCTGATTGTCAGACGTAATTGAATTTTTAATTGGGCGGGCCCCTCGGGAGGCCGGGGATTAGGGCTGCTACGCTAAATAACCCTAAGACTAGCTTACAGTACAACGATACTTGCCTGCCTAATTATTTATAAGACCCTAAGCCAGAGTTAAACTCCTGCTGATTAATTATGTTATTGCACCCGATAATATGAATAGATATAAAATAGATGAATAATGTTTGATTCGCCTGCTGTAAGGCGTGTTTTATTTATCATGATTTTATTCTTTACATTCGTTATTTAAAATTAAAGTTTTCATGGTTGCTTACTACTACATTAACGATGTATAATAATGCAGTATATGGTACGATTTGTTTCGGGTTTGAGGTAAGTATGTGTATTTTGATTGTTTTGTTATACATTTTAATATGTTTTGTTTTGTGGAAATTCTCTCTAGATGTAAATGTGCTTATTATGTTAAAATACTTACAAAGTCAGCCATCTTTGGCAAGGAGAAATCTTGATCTTCGGCCCTTTACAAAATATATTGTATTTAAAAGCAAACAATTTATCTCTTCAGAGCTATTGCCAGAGTTTGAACGACGCAATGCTTGACTGACTCTAACGATAGGAGCTAAGTTGATAAATGCGTCGGGTTTTCAATACTTCTGCTAACTCCCCCCCATTATCGCACAAGCAACATCTTCCGTTTACGATTTCGGTAGAAGGAGATTTTCAATTATTGTCAAATAACGTGCAGTGAGTTAAACGGCGTTGAATTTTTGAACTATCCAAAGTGTGGACCCATAATGTTTCCAAAATTTTTGCTAACACGATTTGAGATAAGTACTTAAGTTTTTTACGCAGCAATGTGAGCGGCATTGTAAAAAGGACTAGTAATTTGTAAGCAGATATTATTTTAGAGTACTCAATATTGATATAACAATGCGAGTTGCTTGTATACTGTCAGATTCATATATTGACAAATCACCAAAAGTAAGGTCTTCACGTCACCTCCCTTATTCCGTGCAACTTGGTTTGTTTCCTTTTCCCTGATTGGCAGGTCTACCAATTTGAATGTTTATGTTTACTTTATCAATTCTATCAATTTTTACCTTCTTAACATTTCAAAATGAGTATATTTTCTTAAAATAAATTATTTTTTAAAGTTGTATTTCGAATGCAAATTTTCCATTTGATAACATGAAAAATATTTTCAAGTATAAAATACCAGCAACAAAACTATTTTTCAATGATACTTGAAAGCCACTGCACCTCTTTGCTTGCGGCTATACAAAATAGCAAATGTTTTTTTGATCTTCCACCCCATAGTAGTGACTGACACGAGAATATCAATTGAATATTATAACACATTATATATTCAATATGCCCCATCCCTGATCTGTATGTTGCACGAGAGTTTGTTGGAGATGAAGTCTGAAGCTAAGCTACTCTGTTTGCCTTGGGCACTGATGTAGGTAGGTAGTATAGATAGATGGCAGGTGAATGTACAGGGTGTAGCGGTGTAGGTACGTCACTCCGAGGAACTGGGATCTGAAGGGCATTCTGCAGGGGATATTACTTATATACCCGCTTATCCGCATTATGTACATAAGTAAAGCTTGCGTCGGTGAATCTCAAACTTTCTTGGTTTTCTACCCTGTTCTATAGGGTTCTAGGTTTTGCAGTACTCATAAGAACCCGGGTGAAAGGAGAAGATAAACAACTCCATGAAAGTCCTTGTCACGAAATCGCGGAGTCCTGAATCCAGGATCGAAGCGCAGTAGAGAAAGTTATTGGCCCCATCAATTTCACATGCCACAGATCATTAAAGTTTATTTTTGGTCTATGCATTTTGATGTACTTTTATTATTTTTTTATGCTACGTATACATCCGCGAGCCGAACTGCCGAACTGAACCCGAAACGCCGCTTGCAGTTGATTCGTTCCTTTCCCGTAATTCGTTGTACGGTTCACGTTTCGGTTCGAAAATTTATACGTACCCTGTATATACTTTATGGAATGTGTGGGATTGTACTAATCTCCCTGCATTCTTGAATACATAAATAATTATTATCATAAGTTTAAATCAAGTAACGTTCCAGGAAATAAACTCTAACCTAACCAAAGTTCAGTTTAGTATAATGGCGATAACGTAGGTATACAAACCAATGCTCTGCGCTGCGTAGATATAAAAAGTGTGTTTTCGAAAAATTTCGTGACAAATTTGTCTATAAATTTAGCTACCGCTGTTTACATTTGAAATCTTTAAGCATCGGTAGATTCACAAAAAATATATTATTATTTATTTCTATATTTTCCTCTAAATAATAGAATACAACGTCACTGGCGAACCGAATTTCGGTAAGCGAAAATCTTAGAACGTATTGCTCATTCACAGCATCAGCATCTCGCAAATATCAATAACTTTATCTATTCTGAGTTGGCACGTATATTACTGTCAATTTACTAAGTGTTTCTAAACTTTGTGATGGAAGTTTCTACAAGATGTGATCACTTACATTTTACAAAAAAAGTATTTAAATATCCAAAGAAGATATTTTTTTATCTTTATTTAAAAAAAAAACTTTTTAAAATGTACACAAACAATGCTACTTCACAGGAGATTGGATCGGATTCTTAATACCTTATAAACATTATAAATGAATGATGGATACGCTTTCGGATTACACTACGTAATAATAGAAGTCAGGATTAATTTCAGTGTAGAAATTCTGGGACTAACATTGCTCAGAATACTAATGGAGGGAAATATTTATACCGAGTTAGTGGATACTTTTCACTATCACAAAACAAATACAAAAGATTGTAACGGAGGCAGAATAATTATGGATAATAAACTATAAGTATAAGTTTTACAATGCGTTATTTAAAGCCCCTGAAAATAACGCTTATAAATAAATAAATGATAAATAGAATGTAGTACCTACATTCTGTGATATTTTATCAAACTTACTAATTTCGGTTGTTTGTTCTCAGCATTATTTAAAAAAATGAACGTAGACGGTGAAACTGTTTTAGTCTCTGTCGAACAAGGGATGTGCGATGGCAAGAGAAGAGTGCAACTACGCGTATTATTAAGGCATTGCCTCTGTTCATTGTCTATTCAATGTAATATTCTATAACCGTACAGCAAAAACTTTGAGAACCTCTTAATTATATTATTATGTACAATCCCTTACATAAATATGTACACATTTTCATATAAAGCCCTTTGGTTTATGTACACATTTAATCCACGTCATTATTTTGTACGGCATATTATTTTCCATTATTTTATGTTTTCCCAAGGTTATTTCTGCTATTACGTTTCAGTGTGACACGGTTTAGAAGGGTAGTAAAGGATATTCCACATTTAATTTGAAGCAATAATATTATTATTATGTAAGTTTTTAAAGAGTTTGGTGTTTTTTTTATGTTTTAATAATGTTTCGAATGTTTTTCAGCTCACGTTAAAAAATGCTAAAAACTACTATCATAACATAGCTGTTAAGCTGTAAAAAATGTTTTAATACCTTTTATTTTGAAGGTACACAAAATTTTAAATTTTAAAACACAATTTGAGTTTAATTCCCAATTTCGTAGTCATTCTTATTTTCACGTAAAAACATTTCGTACATCAATTGATTCAAAAATCTGGAGCCATTCTTAAACTCCTTACATTTTGAGCTTAACTTACTCAAAAATAAATCGGAGATATAAATATTGATATCCTGGAAAATGGAAAATCCAAAAAAATATGATTACATACATACACTAGCTCGCCATGGTTTTAAAAGCCTGGTTGATGAACCTACACGAGTATGCAATGAAAGCAAATCATGCATTGATCATATTTTTAGTAATACTGATAAATTAACTCAAACCATTATTTACCCTTCTACACTGACTGATCACTACACAATACTTCTATCTATTAATAATAAAAATACATCTATAAATCAAAAAAAGAAATCTGTCATAGCAAAGTCTGAAACAAATACGTTAAAATCGAGCTACAAATTGCTGACTGGTCAAACCTTCTTGGCAATGATGATACTGATGCTGCTTGGAATTATTTTATTGACTTTACTCAGAACATTATTCTATCAAACACCATAACGACAGAAAAAAAGATATCTCATAAAAATATTCATATTAAACCCTGGATTAGTCAGAACATTATCAACTCAATCAGGAAAAGAGACGAACTCCACAGAAAAGTAAGAAACCACCCCTATGATATCCATTTACATCGCTTCTACAAAAGATATCGTAACATATGTAAAAATGTAATCCGTTATGCTAAAGAAGCATTCTATAAAAAAAAATCGAGGAATGTAATAATGATTTCCGGAAATTTTGGCAGATTATAAACGAAATTACAAACGCTAAAGCCTCGCACAATGTTAAAAACATTAAAGAATTAAACATTGACAGGATACCAACATCTTTTGCAGAACATCCAGAAAAAATTCTCGACTTTGCAAACAACTATTTTTGCAATATAGGCTCGAACTTAGCGAATAAAATCAAACAATCTTCATTTACTGCCGAAAAAACAGTGTGGAATGAAAATGTCAATCAAGAAAACTCCCTTAACATAGTCAAGATAACAAGTGAAGATATAAGAAATACCATAGCCTCCCTAAACACAAATACCTCATCGGGAAATGAACTGATATCAAACAGAGCAATTAAATATCTACTAAATGAGCTAATCTACCCACTGACGTACCTTGTAAATCTTTCAATAAGAAAAGGTATTTTTCCCACACGTCTTAAAGTTGCTACGATTATTCCAATATACAAAAGCGGTCCCAAAAATGATATATCTAACTATCGACCAATTAGTCTATTACCAACACTATCGAAAATATTGGAAAAAGTAATAAAAAAACAAATGGTTAAATTTTTGGATGAAAATAAAATATTATCAACGACGCAATACGGTTTTAGGGAAAACCTGGGTACTGGTGATGCTATAGCTAAAGTAACAAATACAATTATAAAAAACTGGATGAAGGTAAAAAATGCTTGGCAGTTTTTATTGACCTTCAAAAAGCTTTTGATACAATTGACCATGAAATACTATTTTTTAAATTAAAACAAAAATGGAATAACACAAACAACTCTAAATCTAATTAAAAGTTACTTAACTGGAAGAGAGCAGTATGTACAAATTGGTAATAAAAGTAGCAAAACTCTATCAATCAAGTACGGTGTCCCTCAAGGAAGCGTATTGGGTCCAATACTAAGGACATCAAATCTTGGCTTAAGGAAATATCGGAAGAAGAACTAGCTAATATATTTAAAACATCATCTTAGTTGCTCAAAACGTATACTAACATATATAGTCCCCCTCAGCACAGGATCTCCTAGTGAGGAGGACTTCAATGATCTGTTTTAATTTTATATATATATTTTATTTCATGTGCCATACAAAAATGTACCTAATTATTTAAAAAAGTAACTAAATAAAAAAAATAAAAAATAAAAATTAACCAGATATATAAAATCAAGCAATGCTTTTTTATTTTGTTTTTATTTTGAAGCTTCACAAATAAAAGTTAGTGGCTTTGTGTACGTTAATGCGAGCACAATCTGACACGTGTAAGGAGATACTAGCTAGTGGGAATGTGTTGAAAACTTAGTAAGAGCATTACGCTAACAAGATAAAGTTTATATTATTAACAAAATGTTTTCGGCTGTGAAATGTTACTTTCATTCTACGAAACGTTTTCTTCTTCTATTATACTCTTATTTCATCAGGGATCTTTTGGGAAAGTTTTCTCCGTATGCCAGGTCTTACAACTTTAGTTTATAGTTTATATGAACAGAGACGTACCTCAATTTTTTACTAAATTAATCATTTTTTGGACTCTACTCCACGTAAATCCACCTTTTTATATCGAAAACCTGCGTTTGTTTTGTTCTTCCTGAGAATAATATTATAAATAATTAAATATATCTAGCATCCCAAATTCGAAGAGGGTTGGAATGAGAAGGTTGGGTATAGGTAAATTATTGAATCAGAGGACACGTTTGAATGTTTTTATCCGTGGTCGAGGCTCTCGACTTGCAAGCTTGAGGTAGCGGGTTCAAATCCAAGCGTGCGCACGTAAATTTTATTTGATTCATTTGGGTTATTTCACAATTTACTCATTAAAAATATTATATAGTATATTTGATGCACGTTCCAAAGTGGAAGATACTCTTCGTATCGCCCTGGTGTAAGACCACCATTCAGAAATGAAATATTGCTTGAAATGACTTTGAACGTGTTTGGTGACCAGATCTGAATAGCCAGGTACTTCCTATCTTCCTCTTCCCAATCTTCTTCAGCTCTCTACTACCTCCAGCCTTACAAAATACCATAGTCTTACTGGCTCCAGATGGTTGGAAACAGTTGGGACTTTTGTGCGGTATTCATATAGAAAAAAAATTGCACACTGACAGTAACGAAAGTTTTTCAAAGTGCCTAAAGTTACTGTGTGTAGCGTTTAATTTTAGACTCGAGATTCAATTTTAGCTTCCTAACAAAAACAAAATGATTATTAAATTGATAGACAATTAAAGGTCTTATTATAATAATTTGTTTGAGATCTCGTTAGCACCCATAGTTAAAGTCATATCAAGCAACACGTATCTCGATTGTATTTACTAGTCTCCCACCATTGCGAAGCCGAGAGTATTCTTCACTCTGGAATGGATACCTACTAGCAGAGGCTGTTATTTTGTATGTACATTTGTACATTGCACTGCTTGTCTTCAGTCTTCACATAAATTACAAGGACACCTGTGCCCCAGTCATCGATTTACGAAAGTACGCTGAAGTCATAATTCCCGTTAAACATCATTATGTGAGTACAAGACCCCA
The DNA here is from genome assembly GCF_061612785.1 of Hesperophylax consimilis. Classification (NCBI taxonomy): domain Eukaryota; kingdom Metazoa; phylum Arthropoda; class Insecta; order Trichoptera; family Limnephilidae; genus Hesperophylax; species Hesperophylax consimilis. Next base: position 18,942,984 of record NC_142840.1, on the reverse strand, counting down.
CAAAACTTTACTATAATACAGGGCCAGCTTCGTGTGGCATCAAGACAGCTCGGCCCACTGAAACGGTGACATGAGCGTTACAGATTACGCTCCTAAAAAAAAATCACTGTTGGAGTAGTGCAGATATATAACTCATCCCGTGCACTATCGACACATGCGCCAAGCGCATTGAAGGCAAGTGAATTTTGCACAACTTTGATCATGCATAATCCAATGCGTCTGGGATGGATTCGTCCAGGAATACTAATTTAAAATGTAAGCGCTACAACATTCATACGTTGGTATTCATTCGCGGTGAATTTTAACGGTTTCGCAAGATTTTCAGCGATGATTTGCCATATTTGAGTTGAGATTATTTTGCGAACCATGACAAATGTAACTTAGTGGAGTGAAGGAGAGAAATAATTGCAGTACCCTTATTAATTAATTTGCTAAACCTATATTACATAATAAAAGTACATAAAAACGCAGTAACGTACATTTTAAAAGTGAAACGTATTTCAGTCACGAGCCGCCTCTACCTTTAGGTACCTAGGTACTTATTTATAATTTATTTACCTAATTCAAAAATAAGTTTTTCAGCAAGGAAATATGTTGTGCTTCCCACAATTTCGCCTTGTTCTACGTTATAAAATCTAATTCTTTCCTAAAGTAAGGTTTCGATTATGATTTATATATTCTGAGAAAAATTGGGATATAAATTTTAAATAACTTGACCAAAAATCTGTTTTGAAAATTGAGAAAAAAGTTACGGCACGCCAATGGAAGTAAAGGTCGTATAACATCAAAGTAAAGTCCTTTTATCAAGGGAAAATTGAATTATTTATGTTATCATTGCTGAAATTTAATATTAAAACTGAATGAACCTCAAACAATCAAGAATCCTTTGATAGATAGAAAAAACTCCCCTAGGTATTATAAAACAATGTACAGACTTTGTTTTAGCTCTAAGATTCCTCTTTAGAAAATACCTCGTTTATTCTATTTTTCATTTTCTTAGAAAGAATGAAATGAAAAAACACCGTTCGCTTACACGAACGTTAAAGTATTTTCGCTTATTATATTATAAAACCGTCAAAACGACCATTTTTTCATCCTTTATTCTAGATGTCACGTGTTCAATTTTTGTGGTAAATTTAGGTAAAATTTAAATGTATACATGTATTGATAACATTTTTATCTATTGTACGTACGAGTAAGATTAAAATTTAGCTGGTCAATGCTAAGCAACAAAAAGGGAATGTTAGTATGTTATTAATCATAATAATGAATTTGTTAATAATTAATTTTTTTTTTTCTTTATTTGTTTAACAGTCTCACAATATATAATTGATGCTATGACACATTAGGTTTTGAAATAAATTTTCGGACTCAAAATATACTATTGGTGTAAGATTAAAACATATTAAGGCGATGCCATACGTAGTAATGCAAAATCATGTGTTTTTGGTTTGAAAATTTGGTCTTGTAGAAATGTTTCAGATGCTTTGATTAAATACTGCGAGTAGAATACATCTTAGCCTTTGAAATAATCGAGTATTTTTTAGATAAGTCTTTTTATAAGCCCAGAAAAAAATAATTTAAAGGCCCATGAAAACTGCTTTAAAGTTCAAAATCTCCTACACACGAAACCCATTTTCGGTTATGAGTTTATTTTATAATGTGGAAAATTAAGTTATTTATAAAATGATCGAAAAAAAATTAAATATTTATCCCTGAACATCCAGCCGGACTCTCCCAGCCTATCGCCTAGCACCGCAGTTCCTTTCACCTCCTACCCTTATAAAAAAAAAAAAAATTCATGAACATACAACACAACAATTTTAACATCGTTACAGCGGCGAGTAGCAGGCGTCCCCGGTGCGGGCCAAAACTGTTGGTAAATTTTGCCAACATTCGCGGCCTGCACACAAATTTAAATTCCGTCCATCACCATCTTTTGTCCCAACGTCCCAACCTTCTTTTCCTATCCGAAACTCAGATAGCCGAGCCGCCAGACTCCTCCTATCTGGACTGCCCGGGCTTTACCCTCGAAAGCAAATTCCGACTGAAAGGAGGAGTCTGCCTCTATAGTCGAGCTGACGTCAACTGTGTGCGACTATTGAGTCTGAAAAACTCCAGATTCGACGTAATGTGGGTGCGCGTCAATCTTGCCAGTACGGCAAGATTCTACGCATGTCTATACCGCTCACCGAACCATAGCGAATCAGACACTTCCGAGCTCTTCAAACATTTGAGCGATACTATTGATGATCTCTTGCCCCGCTACCCTTCGGCCGAGTTTGTTGTTCTGGGGGACTTCAACGTTCATAATGAACCATGGTTGAAGTTCTCAGGCCCAACGGACTCGGCTGGCCGACAGGCGGAATCCTTTGCCATTTGCTACGGATTAGAGCAATTGGTTCAGGAGCCTACAAGGGTTCCTGATGTCCAGACTCACCGCTCCAATCTGTTAGACCTATTCTTAACTACTGTGCCTCACGGTTATAAGATTGACGTCACAGCGCCTCTGGGATCATCTGACCACTGCCTAGTGACGACATCAATCCCCGTTAGCCTCAGACCAACCAATGAGAGGCTGAGGAGAAAAGTGTGGCACTATAGGTCAGCAGATTGGTTCGGTATGCGGGCCCATTTCAACGCTTTTCCGTGGTCAGCTGTTTGTTTTCGGACTTCGGACCCTTCAAGATGTGCCCAGGAGATTGGTGAAGTCATCAAATCGGCGATGGATGGCTTCATACAATCGACTACTAAAGAAACTGGTGTGGGCTCAAAGCCGTGGTTCAGTCGACAATGCTCCGAAGCAGTCCGACGAAAAAACGCGGCTTACCGAGCCTACAACACATCTCGAACGCCCGAAAGCAGATCAGCATACAACAAATCGGCAAAGGAATGCAAGAGAATCATCAATAGGTCAAAATTCGAACACGACCTGCAGATCAGCAAAAAGCTGGCTGCCTGCCCGCATGGCAGCAGAGCATTCTGGTAGCTTGCGGGCTCAATAGGTCGAAATTTTTGCAAACCCAGTTTGCCACCTCTTACCAGACCTGACGGCTCACTAGCAAACACCGCCACCGAAAAGGCTAACCTATTAGGGAAAATGTTTGCGGAAAACTCGACCCTCGACGACGGGGTGCTGTTCCGCCGTCGGTTCCTCACTGCGGCTTCTATATGAAAAAGCTGAGGATCCGGCATCGGGATGTACTCCACTTCATACGGGGGCTCGATGTTAATAAAGCTAGTGGACCTGATGAAATAACTGCCCTGGTATTGCAGAGGTGTGCTGCGGAAATAGTTCCAGTTTTGACAAAGCTCTTCAAAATGTCCCTGAAGTGTGGCACTGTGCCCTCTGGTTGGAAAAAAGCGGTAATTCACCCTATTCCCAAGAAAGGTGACCGTTCCAACCCGGCCAACTACCGCCCCATAGCGATCACATCAGTTCTGTCCAAAGTGATGGAACGTGTGATCAACGACAAACTGCTCACATACCTCGAGAAGAACAAAATTATCAACGACCGTCAATACGGATTCCGGCGGAACCGCTCGTGCGGTGATCTTCTCGCGTATGTGACGCATGTTTGGGGGCGGTGACTGGAACGTCACGGTGAGACCCAAACGGTCGCACTAGACATATCCAAGGCCTTTGACCGGGTCTGGCACCGAGGACTTGTCAACAAATTGCATTCTTACGGACTTCCCGCATCCCTGTGTACGTGGATTGCTGACTTTTTAAGGGATAGGTCGATTCAGGCGGTTGCTGACGGTTTCACCTCTTCCTCGCACTCCATAAATGCTGGCGTCCCACAGGGATCGGTTCTGTCTCCGACTTTGTTTTTGTTGCACATCAATGACCTTTTGACATGTGCACCGATTCATTGTTACGCGGATGACAGTACAGTTCATGATAGCTTTTTGTTTGACAAGCCCCCAAAGGGCACACAAACTCCAACGGCTCGGAGGGCTTTGAAGCAGAGAATGGACGGTTATCTCGAGAGTATTTCCTCCTGGGGTAAAAATAATCTCGTCGAATTTAATGTTTCAAAGACCCAATCCTGTCTGATTAAGTCTAAAAGGGATCCTAATGATAATCTAGTCTCCTTCAACGGAAGCAATCTTCCGAAAAGGCCTTCCATTGATATGCTTGGTGTAACTATAAGTGACCAGCTCAGGTACGGGGGCTCCATCGAAGCCAGAGTAAAGTTGGCCTCTCAGAAGCTGGGCGTACTGTACAGGGCCCGCAGATACTTTAATAGTACACAACTGCTCACCCTGTACAAATCGCAAGTGCGCCCTACTGTCGAATTTGGCAGCCATCTCTGGTCTGGAGCCCCAAAATACCTGAAAAAAACCCTTGACTCTGTGCAGAAACGGGCGGTCCGTTTGATAGATTCCCCAATCTTAACAAACGGACTGCAATCTTTAGAGCACAGGCGTCAGGTAGGTATGCTGTCCTTGTTCTATCGGTATTACAATGGAAGATGCTCTGAGGAACTAGGGTCATTGATCCCTTCGGCACCGGTGCGTAGTCGGGATACACGCCAAACGCGCGCCCAACATTTGTACACAGTTGACACTTGTCACATGAGAACGGGTCGCTTCTACGATTCGTTCTTAAGTTCAACAGCTCGGCAGTGGAACGAACTGCCGGCCTCTGTGTTTCCTCCCTCCTACAACATGGGACTCTTCAAGACCCATGTTCACTCCTTCCTCTCCAAAAAAAGACCCTCCACACAGCATCCCCAAAGATGACATAGACCCCGAGGGAAATTATTTTTCTTCAGGGCCTCCTGTGTGGAGTAAATATATATAAAAAATAATAAAAAAATCCACAAAATAAAATAAAAGGCATTTTTTGGCCATGTTTTTTTCTTGCATAAACAAAACAGGCGGATGGTGTTGTGATGGACTCGCCCTGGGATAATTTTTTTTTATTGTTGATTTATTATGGTTAGAAAGAATTTTTCAGTTGATTTCACGAAGTAGGGGTTTACCAGATGTTGGCCTTAAAGCTGCTTTAGAAACAAGTGTTTAGATTTATTAGGGTAGAGAAAAAAATAGGAACATGCACTGTATCGTCACAGACCTCCGTGATGGTCGTTTGAATTCTTAGATTTTATTCAGTGGGGTAGTAATGGATTTGCCAGAGTAGGGGGGGATAGGAAAAAAAAAACCTAACGAGATCAATAAGAAACAATTCAACTAGGTTGAGCAATGCTACTAAGTGGCTTTCTAAGTATGAAATACGCCGTTAAATATAGTTACGTAATTTTCTAAGGATTCAGACGAATTATAATTATGAATAGCGAGGTAAATAACATTTTAACAGGACGAGTTTGGAATTTGCCTAATTAAATTAAAATCTCGCAAGAAGATTTAAAAAATAAAACTATCACATCATAATTATTTACTACATCCTAGAATTAGGTTGGTAATTTGAAAAGAGGCTAAAAACTGGTGGGCCAACACGCCACTGGACTGGAAGAGTCTTGTTACATTCTTTTGAACAAAGAATTGGACATTTTACTTGAGAAGTAACAATTTATTGGTTTTGAAACGATTTAAATTGATGTGTTCCTTTAGTGCATTTCTGTCTTTTGAATACAAAAAGCATTCAGAATTCAAAAGAACATAAATTAGAAATCGCATATGGCGATTTGGGGGAGTTGGTTTGGGGAGGGGGAGTCTGGATTTGAAAGCGCGGGGAGACGGTCGGGACAGTCAGCGTTGAAGAACGGAAGAAGAAAGTCGATAGTCGAGGGTGAAAAAAGCGGTTCAAGAGAGTCAGGTTTTGAAAACGTTGGGAGGCGGGAAATAAAGTCAAGGGGGTCAGAGTTTCAAGGTCTGGGAGACGGTCAGGAATAATCAGGATCGGTCAGCGTTTTAGGATAGTCGAGTCGGTAAAAACTAGGAAGCGCGTCAACAAGAATTAATCGTCGGGACGCGAACGCAGCTAAAGTCATTTAGTGTAGAAGGTGTGGTTTTCTTACAGCATGAGTATTTTACTGCATGTGACTGTGTTTGTTCTTTATAATTATTTGGATTGTTGACACTAAGATGTATCGGTAAGTCTATTATAATCTAATTATTAACACTTATTTCCCTAATGTAAACCAAATAATTCAATTGTATTTTGAAGTAGGGGTATTTAACTTGAGTACTATAGGTAATTATGTTGAAGTCTTGAACGGAAGAACTTGGGACAATGGTCCGGACCTGTTAGCAAGGGAGGCCATAAATCACCTATTGCATTGAAGCAACCGGGTCTTGGCGATTACAAAAGGACTAAGAGCGGTTACCCTGAAGCCGCTTTGGATCATTCAATAATAGACATTGTTTATGAGTTAGACTATTTTATGCAATTTAAAATGATTTAATAATTCTCCAGTAGTTATATTTAGCGCCAAAATTTATAGAACACAAACCATTGTATTTATGCAGTGTTTTTATAGTCCGGCGAACGGTTATTAGTCGAAACAATCAGATACCTATGGGCGGAATAGTAACGGATAGAACGGTTATTAGTCGAAACAATCAGATACCTATGGGCGGAATAGTAACGGATAGAACGGTTAATTAAATGCTTCAATGCCTGTTATTTGAAAATGAGTTGTCGTATCCTCCTTGGGAATTCAACTTATTCTTCACGGAATTCATAGAATATATTTAATTAAATATAATTTATTCAAACATCACTCTTTTCATTCATTTTTGAATCGGGATAACGCAGCGGGTTGAAGCTAGCCGCCGAGAGAATGCATCTGTCTGGCATTCCTATTCTATCAAGTGAGACTTTCATTTTTCATAAGTTTGGCGGGGACGGAGTGTACGAATTTTCCGTAGGCTGTCCTATCTTACCAAAGCGACAAAAGCGAAGGGAACGAAATTTGTAATTGGCTTGCCTAATAGGGACTTTTGTGTTAGCAAAGTCGATAACCCTGGATACCGAGATAAAGTCTATTTTCAGTAGAGTAGCGCCGGTTTTTACCCTGCTCAGGTGTGGTTGAGTTATTCCCGTAAAAAGCACCGGTTTCTGTCGAAGGTGTTGGCGGACCAGCCTTAGATAGTCAGCCTGAATAGACCCCTGTTTCGAGTATTTTCAGCTGGTGAGAGGACGCTTTCACGGAGTTCAAATCGAAGGGAACGAAAATTGCTAATGGGCTTTCCTACTTGAGTTAGCTGGTAGACGAAGGAACAAAGCGGATAAGGGCTATGCTATTCTTGTCTGGCGTGTGGGGAGGATTTTCTCGCTGACAGAACGAAGGGATCGTGACGAATATGAAGTTGTTTCGGCGCTTTCTGACGTCTTTCCTGTCAAATTCAATAAGTACTTACCCCACTATAGGAGGAGAAGTCATCCAGAATTAGGTTGGAAATTGACTCCGACTGAAACCGTTTGAGCTGACGGAGATCGGATGATTTCAGATTCACGACCTGATGATTCCAGTATCCCTGATCCTTAGCGCCGGAAGTCGAGGATATCAATTTCTACCATTCTTTGATATTTGAAGCGAACGGAGGGTAACAAACGATAGAGCGAATGACCATGACTTTGAAGTGGGGTAAAATCTCCCGTCTAGGAAACATTCGTTATGTCGGATGGACGCCCTCATCCAAATTAAATATTGACATGACTATTTTGAGTGTGGACGAAAGACTTGAAGTATGTTCTGTATTGTACATATGATAAATATGTGTCATTACCTCTACTGGAACGAGAAGCTGTATAGACTGGAGCCAGGAGCTATTTGGAGTAGCGTGACTGCAGAGGCGAAGTCGAACAAACTGAAGCTGAATTCATCATTATCCTTACGAGCGTAAACCAGAGGGGTGTTCACGGGACTCCCGAACTCCTGACGTTGCTGATGCAAACCACTTCAGTATATGTTTATGTTTGAGGTTAGTAGAGTGGACTCCTAATTTTCGGCATGCTGGCGAAGCTTAACTCATCATCGATTTGGGGGAGGTTGACGCGACCTAGACCTCGCCTTACCCACGTGACCCAAATGGTTCCTGACACCAGGCAATCATGCCACCGGACCGGAGCAGCCCCTTGTACCTAACGGTATAAGATGAATCTTCATCATTCATCATCAACATCAACATCAACAGTTACCACCAAGGACCCACATTCCACCTTCACCACCCTCCGGCAGGAGGCAAAACATGTCATTATTTCATCTGTCGCTGAGCGATATTCAATTCATTTCTGGAGGTGTTGGGATTGGACCATCAACTTGGCTGCTCTCGAGCTGGTCACGTTGATGGATGGGATTTGGACGGAGACCAATCGAAAGCAACACATGTTTTGTCTCTAGCTATTCCTGAAAATACCTACTCATAGAAATAACTCACAAAACTAACAAACCATAGTCAAATCATTAACTTAGAATCTTGTGCATCTTGAATTGAATTGTGTATAGCGAATTTCATGTACTTGTAATTAATTGTCTCATTATATTAGCACTTTATCGACTGCAGCAACCGGAAACGTTTGGGCGAGCAAACAAGGTAGGAAAAGGTAATTAAAATCAGGGTAGTCGGTCATTGTTTTATTTTCAAACCATACAGAATGTAACACGCCTCATCTAAAAAGAACCAAAGTTACCACAACCAATTAAAAGGATCCTTCAATGAATTAATCCCTGTCGAAACAAAAAATTGACACAACGTGACATATTAATTCGTTAAGATTGAAGGGTTGATAAACCGCGAGAAGAGCCAAATCAAACGAGCAAAATATTAATTCGTTAACAAGGAGTTAGGGGAGACGGTGAAAACATTACAGTGTTAAGCGGGAATTTAAACCTTATCGCCATCTACGTAAGGGTTGTTATTGATAGCGGCTAAATTTAAAATACTACACGACGTATTGTATCGCCGTTTATTTATAATCGGAATATTGAGTTATCATAAATTTATTTATTGTTATCGGGATTATTTTGTACAACTCCATTTTGGGGAAATGGGGGAATTTTAAAGTTAGATTGAATATTGGAAAAAAGATTAAATGATTGTTTTGTTCGAATTTTTACTAAGGATCTATTTCGGAATTTATTTTTTAACTTTCAATATGTCATGCTGCAATATTACTTAGAATTTAGAATATAAGGCCGGTGACCAAGTTAAATTTCGGCTTAGTTCCGTGATTTGCTGCGCGGACGCTGATGGCGAGAATTTAGTGACCGAAGGTGCTGCCACTTGCGGCGATTGCAAGCACTAGCGTGTGGCAGCTTCGACTATTATTGAAATATTGAAAATATCTCTCGAGTAAAAATAAAAACTGCGGACGGTAATTGAACCCGCACCTTCTGATGTCCGGTCAGGACCTCTGGACCACTGAGCTACGTCGGCTTTTCCCAACCCACCAAATAATTCAATTTGTACAAGTACTTCAATAGACAATTACTGCGTATTATATTGTATTCACCTGTAAACAACTGAATTTATTTTTGTAGGAGAGGCTTTGTTAGTGTTGAATTTCTCACTAGATGACGTCGAGATATATCATAACTATATTTGTTGGTGAAATATATTATTATTATTAAACCGCTACATAAGGATGCATAGGTTTTCCAATACTGCTTCATCCATGCAGGCTTATTAAAAATGTCAGCCCTTTGCTGGTCGGCTATCTTGCATTTCCTTGAGAGTTAAGTATGACTTAAATTTTAAAAGATCTCTTTTTTCAAATCAGCTTTTCATTTTACAACAATTGTATTTTACAGAAATCTTACAAAACTGAGTACATTCATTTTGATTATAAGAAATCTCTCAATGTAGGTATTAATAGTAAGTAAGTTTTGTTTAATATACTCATAAAAGTTTTACTTGATACTTATTTTAGTAAGATATTATAAGGTTACGCAAACTCCAACAGCTCGGAGGGCTTTGAAGCAAAGCCTCTTGGGGTAAGAATAACCTAGTCGAATTTAATGTTTTAAAGACCCAATCATGTCTGATAATGTCTAAACGGGATCGAAATTATAATCTAGTCTCCTTCACCAGATCAATCTTCCCTAAATGCCTTCAATTGAAATGGTTGGTGTAACTCTAAATGACCAGCACAGTGACCAGGCACCGGTGTTCCATCGAAGCCAGTCAAGTTAACCTTTCAGAAAGTGGCCGTGCTGTACAGGGCCCGCAGATACTTTAACAGCACACAACTGCTTACTCTGTTGAACTTGGCAGCCACCTCAGGTGTGGAGCCCTAATATACTTGAAAAACCCCTTGAATCTTTGCAGAAATGGGCGGTCCATTTAATAGATTCTCCTATCTTAACAAACAGATTGCAATATTTAAAGCACGTAGGTATTTGTACTTGTTCTACCGGTATTACAGCAGAAGATGCTTCAATTAACTAGCATCATCGTTCCCTTCGGCACCAACGGATTATTTTCGTATATATTTGTTATCGTTTTCTGCGGAGGTAGAATAAATAACTGTTGCTTTTATTTTAGAAATAAATGTTTCTTTTTTATGTCTTCACGGAACGCTTTAAACATTTCAGCAATTTAATGCCTCTCTCTATACAATTTATGATTTATTAATAACACACCTTTGTGTACGTATATCTCGGCATAGTAGTGTAGTTGTGTTTCACGATTTTAGTAGGGTAGTTCTGTGTTCAAGAATTCACCCTGCTTTAATTGGTAATCTACAAGCTATAATTAAACTAATTCTAACATTCCAGAATAAAGCTCAAAAGGTCAGATATGATCCACACCTTTTAATGTCCGCACGACACGAGTACTACACGAGTACGCGCGCATTACGTACGTAGTTTTTATCTTATCAAAGCAGAAACAATCAATACTCCTCGCCCGCCATCACTTTGTCACCAAGGTGACTATCCGGAATTGCTACTTGGGTTCAATCGGGTTTCAAAATACATACCTTATTATACTCCAACTCCTCGTGTAGTTAAAAAGGCAGTCATTCTTTAACCCGGATTCTTTAAAGTTCTCCAACTATTGTTTAAGAAAGTGAAAAAGTGATTTTTAAGCAAGGATTCGTGCTTTTATAGTTGAAAGGTGAGATTTTTCTATATTATTAATCGTAGGCATTTGCTTCATTTTGTGTGTCATAATTAAGCAGTTTTAGCTAAGGTACCGCATTTAAGAGTGATTTATTCATGATGGTTTAAAATTATTTATCCATGTAAGGAAGGTGTTATTCAATTCTCATAACAATTATTGTACAATGTGTGCTGTATTAACATTGTTTTACAATCGTGTAGCTAATGTTATGGGCAATAATTTTGTATCATATCTAATCATTAATGAATCATTATAATGGTTTGGCTGAGGATTGAACCTTCCTCTTTAGGAACTGGAGTGAACCACGTTAACAACCGAGCCAAATCCGAATTGGGTAGGACCGACACTCATTTCATTATATTAACTGATGTTATGTCATCCAATTTCAGAGAAATGCGAAACCAAAAATACATTGTAATCTGCAACGAGTCTATCTGCCGAATTTCAGCTCGATCGGATGTCGGGAAATGGGTTATTTTCCACATCTAAGGTTCCATTTGATTTATATATTCATTCAAGAAAACACATTTCCAAATTAAATCTAAGAAAATTTCTTAAATATATTTTTGGCTTAGAACAAGGAGTCCGGAAATTTGAAAATAAATACCCCGGAAACCCTAAGAAACACGCCGGATGACAGAACTGAATTAATGTAATTAACGTGCAAGATTTCCTCATTTTCCGTTTAACGAATCTAACAAACAAATAATTTAGTTTTCATAAAATATATTATTCAATTTCCATGAATTTCTGCAGTATATTTTACAGGTAGTTCAAGTAGTTATTCCTTGAAGTAATAAGCGAAAACAATTCGTTTTGGGAAAGTTAATCTTGCTTTTAGGTACAAATGTACCATGAATTAAATGGTAGGGTGTTCAATCATTCAGTGTCGCGTCACAAATTCGTCACAAAAACACTGGGTTGTCAAAAATAATAGATATCATAACAACACGCCGATAAGCAACATTCGCAATTCAGAGTTATCATAGACATACCTCCGCCTATACGCTTTTTATATGTTTAACGTAAAAAACAAATAAGTTATTTTCTTTCGTTTTTTCTAACAATCTTTAAGAGAATACACAATTGGGTGGGCGTTATTAGACGGAGGATTTAAAAAAATATGTATCGTTATTCTATCGGGTCTAAAAAGTTACATTAGGGAATTAGAGAGATTTTAGAGAGAGGGAGAAATAATAACGTTATTTTTTAAATAACGAACCATCAAGCCGATTCTGTATCGGGTAAATAAAGAAAATGGACCACTATGTAACTCTGTATTGGCAAAAACGCTTTTTGCTTAATTTACATTTTGCTTCTGATATTCTGACGTTTAACGTAACGCAACTCTAGAATTTGATTCACTTGATCAAAACATGTTAATAATATATTTTTTTCCTTTGTTTCAACAATATGATGATTCAGGTGTTAAAATCCATTGGTTTACACGGTTCTGATTAAAATCTTTAATTGCTGGTTTACTAACTTATCAACTTATAAATACAATAATAATAATAATAATAATATTAGGATAAAATACTAATAATAATAATAATAATAATAATTGGATAAAATACTAAATGATATTAGGATTAAATTTCAAACTAGGATCAGGAAAATTTTAAAATGCAATCTATCTGCTAAAAATTTAGTAAAAGTAATAAATACTTGGGCAATACCTCTATTAACGTACTCATTTGGCATAATTAAATGGTCCAATACAGATTTAGATAACTTAGAAAGATTAATTAGAACTACGCTAACAAAGTTTAATTGCCATCATCCAAATTCAGCTATAGAACGAATAAATTTACCTAGAAATTTAGGAGGTAGAGGTATAGTCAAAATAACTTCTTTGAAACATAATCAGGTAGAAATGCAAAGAATTTTATTCCATAGGAAAGCTCATAGCTCAGAAATGCACAAAATAATTTGCAAGGCAGATAGAAATATTACACCTTTAAATTTATACGATGAGAATGCCAACATTTTTATAAATCCCAACCAGGAATTATTAGATTCCTGGTCAAATAAAATTTTACACGCAAAACACTTCAATTATCTCAACCAAACGTATGTTGACAAATTTTCGTCAAACAAATGGTTGAGTATTGGAGAGTTGAGCGCAGAAATAGAAGGATTTATGCTTGCCATTCAGGATAGAGTCATTAATACTAAAAATTATAGGAAGCATATAATCAAAGATACAAATCAAATTGATGATTTATGTAGAAAATGTTTGGCTTTTCCGGAAACTATAGAACATATTATATCGGGATGTTCTATATTAGCACCGTCCGAGTATACATTTAGGCACAATCAAGTTTTAAAAATAATTCACCAAAGTTTGGTAATTAAACATAACTTGATTGACTGCCGTAATTTAATACCATATTATGAATACGAACCAAATTCATTTTTAGAAAACGAATTTTATAAAATATATTATGATAAAACTATACTAACAGACCAAACGATTAGACATAATAGACCCGATATAGTTTTACATGACAAAATTAAAAAAATAACTTATATCATTGATGTCGCTATTCCAAATTCCTGTAATATTCAAAAATCTGTTAATGAAAAAATAAGAAAATACACAGATTTAGGAAATCAGATTAAGAGAATTTGGCATTCTCAGACTATAAAAATATTACCGTTCGTTATTTCGACTACTGGCATTATACCTAGCTCTCTAATTAAAAATTTAGGCGTATTAGATCTATCAAAAAATTTATATATAAAGATGCAAAAGTCAGTCATTTTGAATACATGTAGGATAACGAAAGATTTTTTAAATATTTATGTTGAGGGATCAGTAGGATTTATAGGCCCTGTTAGAAGTTCTACCGAGCCGAATATAATAATAATAATAACATGGAATTTATATAGCGCAGTTTAGTGTCATTTCACTTCAAGTGCTCTTGAAGTGAACCCTCTGATATGAAAATATCTGGAGTCGGTGAATTTCTTTTTCCAATTTGATCTCTGGTGAGTTGACGTCTTGTTGTTCTTGTATTGTTTTGTATTTATTTTACATAATGCACTTGCATAGTGTTGATTGACTAGCTGATCATTTGTGAAAAAGTGAGTGGAAGGGTTTAGTTTTTCCTATGTGGAAGATTTAACCCGGACAATAAAATCGGAAGTATAAAAAAAAAAATAATAAGTGTTTTTTTTTTGTGTAACAAATAAATATAATGATATCCTCACTGGGGTCTACCGTTCTGAGGATTTCATTTACATATTATGTATAATTTAATTATCAGAAAATCAATATTACATCAAAGTTGCAAATAAATTTAATTATGAACAAATATCATGCAATATAATTTTTTTTTAATAATTTTAAAATAAGTAAGATGTTTTATGATATATATATATATATATATATATATATATAAAAACACTACATATATATATATATATATATATATGTAGTGTTTTTTGGTATAGTTATATATATGAAATGTTTTTTGGTATAGTTCAGTTGATTCTGTTTTAGTCTGTGTTTGATTTCAGTAAATTTTCTATTTCAGATCTCCCTATGTTAAGTATCCAGCTTTTTTATTTCAGATTTAAATGTTAAAGTGTTGAGGTTTAATAATGTCATCAATATTTTGAATATGTGCTGGTTGTAGACGATATTGCGTATATGTGGTAGATCAAAGATATGTTTATAAAAATCTGTCTTGTAGTAGAAAAAAAAACATTAAAAATACTTTGACTGTAAATAATAAAATCAAAAAAAAAAAAACTCCCCAGCATTCAAATGCCCAACCACCGAAGATTTCAAATAAAAATTAACTCATCAGCATTCAAATGCCCAACCACCGAGGATTTCAAATAAAAAAGCTTTGATGGCTCACTCTAATATAAAATATATTATCATAACAAACTCGTATTTTTTTCCAAAAAAGGTTATCATAACGACATTCGTATACCTTAGTAACAATCAAAATTCACTATCAAAAAAACGTATTGTTACTTAAATTTTGTTCCTTTATGAGTTTCTCTAACAATCGCTTAGTTAGAACACACGATGTCATTTCAAGTTCGTTTTGTTTCATGACGAAACATATATATTTACAGAGTTTTTGTTATGATACGTCTTTTTTTTACTTTTTGCCTGTCCGTAACAGCCGTGAACAGATTGAGTTTCTTCCGAAAGCCCCCAATTACATATTTCAGACATCGCAGGCACATAACAAAGCTTCCGTAAGCTCCGGGGATAAGGCTTTGATCGGAAGACCGGAAGGAAATGTCCATTGTTTGTTGTAGCAAGAGTCGAAACATTTTTAGGCTTTTGAATATGAAATATTCATCCTGAAAGCATTCTAATATTCATTCCAAATGCTAGCTGAAACGAATTTTAGGCTGAGCATTCATCCTATACAGAATGCCTATTATTTGATGGAAAATATTTAGGGAGTAATCGAGGAGACGTTTCCAAGCAAAACTAATAAACTGAACAAACATAGTTCCATTTCTCAAACATTACGAAGATACCCAGTACAGCAATACTTACTACATTTATACCTAGTACAGCAATACCTAGTATAGCAATGAAAGAAAAAAAATCAATAACTAATATACTTTTCTACATTCACATCTTTATTTACGTGTTCTTTAATATTTCACTTGAAGTAGATTCCATTCAATATATCGTAATACTGAAATAAATGTATAATATAATATTTATAGAATATAATAATTTATATAAAAAAATGTTAAGCACAAAAGTAAGTACTACATATACGTAAAATGAATATATGCATTCTTATTGTGCTTTATTATTGAACAATAACAACCAATTCATGTTTTATGTTTATTTAGGTCCGTTTGGTTTAATTAATATTCTGCTATTGTTCTAACGGTAAAGCCAACATAATACTATTTGTACAGGGATAGTTAACATGTTGCGGTTTCTATGAATTATAGAAACATTTCTATTTTTCATTTTCATATCAACGGGCAATTTTCAACTTATTGTGATACTGACTCTGAAGGGGGTGACAGATTACGCTATAAGTTCAAATCGTTTTATATAACTACATATTGCTCGCCATACAATCCCATACAGACCTGTCACACCTAAAAAGATGATGTGTTATAAGTGTGGACAATATGCGCGGTGATCTGCTGTCCAATCTATATTTGAAAATTATGCCACCCCCTCATGTGGTCAGAACAATTTACAGAGTGCCGTAATTACGCGGGTGTCATCTGTCAAAGTGACAGATCCCATACAAAGATTTGATATTCCGCGGCAGTTCCCCAATTTATCTGACCCCCTCTCTTGAAGAAGATTATTGCGCAGTATTTCACCCCAACATATAACACGTATATGCCACGTCATGTGTCTAAGGATTTATGGTTGGCACATTAGCATTTTGGACAGTGGTGGGGAGCCTTTTTGGTGCCAAGACCTATTTAGGTATTTATACAAGTGACTTATAGTGTAAACGTAATAACTCGTAAATACGTCCGGTACCTACATACATAACAGGTAATTCAAAATTAGTTTTGTTGTAAAATTAAATAAATTGTGTTTGGTCATATATTTACTTTTGAAATTTTCAACCCGCGTTTTGCTATCGACAACGAGTCTATCTGCCGAGTTTCAACTCGATCGGACGTCAGGAAGTCAGTTAATTTCATATTCAAGTAGATATATTTAATAATATGTAATAATGTCTGGTATAATTATATTATTTACGTATATCTCTTGCTTTTATTTGTATTATATTTCATTTTAATGAGTTTTTGTAAATTTATCTACCTTTGGCTGAAGTATTGTAATTATATTGTTCTAACTGAGTTTTTATAACTGCACTGTCCACAATCAGAACATCTGTTAAACCTCAGAACAAATAAAAAGTTAACTTTCTTAACAATATCAATATTTTAAAGTTAGTGCACACATAACCAATAACCATGTAGCTTAAGAATTAAGTACACTTATTATTAACGTATTCGTCGAATGCTGTTCCAATAATTAATTCGCATCAAATTGGACAAGTTATTATTAAAACAAACCTTACAATATATTTACGTATGCACGAGAGCCATATCTATGTATATAAAAATATTGTTTGTTAGTTTGTCCCCTATAGACTTAAAAACTATTGGACCGATATCGCTGAAAATTTCGAAGTTTGTTCTGATTATTGCGAGATGTTTAGAGAGTGGTATGAATGGTAGAAAGAGTCGGGGACGCCCGAGAAACACTTGCCGCGTCATCTCTGCACTGGAATAAGTCGAATAAAAGTCATTATAATGTAGATTTTTTAGTAGTACTGTAGTGGTACGCAACTACTTCATTCGAACGAAATTCTAGAAGTCTCGATTGTTCCAAACAAACTTCTTGGATGTTCTTTTATTTATTTGTTTGGAAAATTCTACATAGCAACCAAATTGTTCCAGAAGCTTCTTCACCTTTTAAAATCGACAGCTTGAAGAAGTCAGTCAGTCATCAATTCGCCATCAGTTAACAAGGTGCTCAACAAGTGATCATCCGCGCACCTCACTTGCGCGAAGGACACTCTTCCCGGCTCTGCTCATGGACTCTATCGGGATATCATCATAGCGCTTTGGCTCAGATCGCCGTTCCTGGCCAACGCTACATGGATTACAGCGCCCTGGTTCCAGCGTCTCTGACCAGCGCTTCATCCACTCACCATGACCACCACGAGGACATGCAGCATCCTCACTGGTCAGCTCAACTCCCGCTCAACCGCCTAAAAGGTCCACCGCACCTTCGGCCTTCCCGTCAGCACTGGAGTACTGATTGCCAAGATCGCCAGTGCCTGACAGTCAACGAGTCCGGTCACCAGCGCCCGGCGTCGACTCACAGACCCGCGCTTGACCTGCCATCACCGCCTGCATCCGGAGAATACTACATCTGTCCAACGTCATCTCATCACGGCTACCTGACTCATCAAATAAACACTCTGACCTTCTCAACAACATCTTTCATTCCGTGCCTCATCACAAGATCACCAAAGTACCAATGATACAGTAGTGAACGATGGAACTGGGGCACGCCCGAGAAACCGTGGCACGATAAAGTGATATAAAAACTTATAAATGGTAACATTTTAAAATATTTAGAATAATATTATCTCCACCTTAAAAATCTACACCGTTTTCAGACACATTAGGATTCATAACCTCAAAACTTTAGTCCAAACCATTCATAACCCCGAGCAACGCCGGGTTCAGCTAGTTATATAAATCGAATAAAGAAATAACGATTAGCATACCATATCAGTGTAATTTTGCAATAAAAATTGAAATATTTTCTTTCTCGCAAACTTCCAAACGAGGTTCAAGAAAAATAACAGTTCATTGTACTGATACGTCTCATTCTGAACAGAGGGTAAATCTTACAACGCCTCGAACCTACTCACAAACAGACATTTTACTAATAAAATCGTAGATATGCGAGTTTTTTATAAGCCTGTCACCATCGTTCAGCAAAGAATGCTTTAAAAGCTAGCCCTGGAGTGATATTCGACATTCAAATAACAGGTTTAACGCCAACATCAAAATTTCAGCAAAAGTTTTCAGAATTTCGTTTTCTTGTTAGTAAACCCATTTATTATTTTCTGGCTGACATCTGCCATCCATATCGCATACATAATACAGCAGTAGTCTTAGAAATGTGTACGAAAAAACAAAATTCACCTTAATAGTTGATTTTCTTTGACTCGCCCCTGAAAAGCAATTCTCCACAAAAATAACATTCAGAGAAAATAATTAATTAACTAGAGACTTGTCTCAGACTTTGTTCGTACGAGTAACAAAAGTCATGTCAATTTATTTTTTATTTGAACGTAAAATGTCATTCCTGTTTCTATTGAAATATATTGAAAATATAGTATAAATTTGATGTATTAATTTGGTAAAATTTTCCCAAACGCTTCAGTCAAAATATATTATGGAATGCAAAAAATCTGCATGCTGTAGCTAACATTTTCGAATGGTGATCTCTGATATCATTCAACTTGCACATCAACTTACGTCTGGAATTTTATTGTTAGTGAAAATATTTGCTGGTAACGATGCTTTAATCAAGAGCTGGAAAGCTTTGAAATATTTGAGTACTAATGATATGTCTTATTCATTTTTTTCTATTTTCTACTCCTCTTTTCTTCAATATTTTGATTAATTTTAAACAATTTAGATAAAATTACCGAGCTTCGATTTGCTGGATTTTTTTAAAGTTAGAAAATATAATTATAAAGTGTGTTTGTTCAGGCATATACAATGATGGGCCCCATGGAGCTGGGGGCGCTGTCAGCCCTGGCTCTGGTGGGCGGCTTTGCACTACTGCTGGGGCTCTACCGGCTGGGGCGCCGCCTCTGCCGTCCTCGCGCCAAGTCCTGGCCCTCCACCCTCGAAGACGACAGGGCCCCGCTGTTCGCCGCACCCTACAAGGTCAGTGCGCCCTTCACTAGTAACACATCTAAGTTCAGTTGCCCTAGTGGCACTGGTAACATGTGATGTTCGTGTCAAAAACCACCGATATTTTATACATAACTAATTTTATTGTTACCTAAGTTAATACGATCGTTCTCAAATATATTTGAACAAAATATGTATCTGAATGTTTCGGGCGTGTTGTGACGTCATCGGAACCCATGCCACTAACTACGAGTGTGAGAATGAATAATTTTAATTTAGTAATCTGAAAGTATGTTACCTGTTGTATGCTGATGATGCGGTGCTGATTGCTAATAGCATGGATGATCTGCAGTCTCTCGTGTCTACGACGAACGCAGTATGCATGAAGAATGTTAATGAAAGTTAATGATGAATGTAAGTCAGTCTAAAGTAATGGTGTTTGAAAGAGAGAGTACGAAAACAGTGTGCAATATAGTTGTGAATGAGGAATACTTGGAGCAGGCGGATGAGTTTGTGTATTTAGGAAGTATGTTTACGAGAGATGGGAAGGCTGACAGAGATATCGAAAGAAGGGTAAATATATTTCAACTTCCTCCATTAATGGAGGACTGAACGCAGTTGGCGCTAACGAAAAATTGTCCAAAGAAGTGAAGTTAGCAGTCCATAATGGAGTGCTGGTACCTACCCTGATGTATGGAAGTGAGGCATGGAACTGGCAAAGAAAGGATAAAAGGAGATTGAATGCTGTTAAAATGAGATCCCTGAGGCGTATGTGTGGTAAAACCATGTATGATCGTGTGAGGAATGTGGAGATCCGCAAAGAGTGCAAGGCTGATGTAAGCGTAATAATGAGCGAAGAAAGGTGTGTAAGGAGAATATACAATGCAAATGTGAATGGTAGCAGAAGTCGGGGACGCTCGAAGAAGACATGGCACGACCAAGTGAATCAGATACTTGAGTCGGGCCATGTCAAGAGTTAGAATAATAGAAGAGTATGTATGAGACGATGTACGAATGAGAATGAGGCAAGGAATGTGTTCCAAGACCGAGTTGTTTGGCGGTCCGTCCTCTCTGCCTACCCTTTCGGAGAAACGGCGTGATGGTTAGATAGCTAGTTAGTTATATTTACTCCCTTTGGGCTTTTTCATAAAAAAAGACTTAATAAATTCTATTAGTGCATAAAAATTTAGAAACCTAATAATAATAGTTTTATTCCTAGCTACATGATATGATAGAGTGCAATTTGATTTATCCATATTGGCACTATACCAAGCAATAGAATGTAAAAAAATAAGATGTGAACAAAGTGAGTCAACGTAATACTCGTAGGTATAAAAAAAGGCGGAATGAAGAGAGGATCAAGGAGCCGAAATAATCTCTTGGTTCAAGGCTTGCTTTTCTATTAAGGGGATAACTTCGTAAAATTTATTATCGAATTTGATTTTTGGGTTATTACGCCGTGTTACGCTTCCTTTTTTTAGTCAACGTTTCGGACAGCGTTACAGTGTCAATAATTAGGGCAGATTCACGGTGAATCTTTAAATGCAACTAAATTATTTGTCAAGAGATTTTTGCTCTATTTCAAATGAGACGTGTTTTATTTTCACCATTTTAGCTAAATTGTTAATGTTTTTTTAATATTGCTTTGCTCCCTCTAACATTCATATTTACATATCTCCGTTTCAAACCATCTTAAAACGCTTACTACAAGCCAAAAATGTGTATATTCTTGGTATACCGTATATTGTAGGTAATAGGCATTAAAATCGCGAAACAAACGGATTCTACAAACGTTCGATTTCAAGCACAATAGTGGGTTTTATTTATTTTGTAAATAATTTTATAAGAAAGTATAAAAGTTAATCAAGTGAAACTGTCATAGATAATCTCAGCTATAATAATGTATTTTTAAGGTTATTTCCTTTACGCGTTCATACATTTTTATTGAAAAAATATTTTTTTTAGTAGTTAACATTTATATTTTTAATTGAGTAATTTATTATTTTATTTGTATTCTACTCAAGCGAAACGATAGGAAAACCTTCAATTTATCTAAAGCATATTTTTTGGTATTCATAATGCACACCAATTCGTTATAAAGATTAATCAAAATGGTGATTTGGCATTAAGCTTCGCCTTAAGGTCTCGAAAGTAGAGTTGTTGACACTGTGCATAACATGTTGTCGGGATTTGATATGACATATTTGTACAAAAAAAAATTTGATTAAAAAAAAGGATTTATGCTGACACGTGTAATGCTGGGTATACGAGGAAATAAACATGGTTTATGTACGTGTTTATTATCATTGAAGTTGTTTACCCGAGTATGATTATATGATATATGTGTTTCCCAAGAAATAATGAAATACCCACAGACATAGGAATTAAGTCTATGGAAATACCCTATTTTATTCAGGCTTTATAATATGTTATTCGCACCACAGAATTTTACAAATTATTAATAGCAACCACCTCAGAGGCATTTCGGGCCGCTGGAAAGTTTTAATGTTTCAGTGATTTCCGTAATTTTTGTTTTGGCATTTCCATAAATGGGAGGATTAGATGCTTGGAAATTTCATGGAATTATAAAAACTATTGCATACCGAGCTTTACCGAGAAACTTCAAGAAAATTGTATTTGGGAGAAACTTTTACACGAACATAAAGTACACTAGATGGATTCCACGCTTATAATCTTTTCTAGATATAAAACATATTTAGTTATTTTTGCGGGCACATTTTTACACTAAGGGCCCGTTCCCACTTCCGTTTTAAAAACGGAGGCGGGTCCCGTTTTAAAAACGGATGCCCTAGCGGCTGAAGTGGATGTATGGAGCTGTTCACACTTGTCCGACACGATTTGAAAACGGATCCGACCATAGACATATGAATTTAATTCCTATGTCTGTGGATCCGACATTTTTTGTCGGATGGATCGCCAGCGCAGCGCGTCCGTTTTCAAATCGTGTCGAACTCGCTCGCTCATAGTTTTGTATGGAGCTGTTCACACTTGTCGCCTAGTCGTTCCGGCAGAGTCCCCGCCACACCCCGACCCCTCCCCGCCCGCTCCCAGTCGCAAGGAAGCAGGCACGCTGCGTGCTTGTATTTGGTTATTTTATTTTATTTTATTATTTTATTTTATTTTATTAGGAACATTAACAGGTTTATAACATAACATGCATAGAGAGAGAGAAAAAATAAGTAAAAGAATTAGGTTACAACCCAATAACCAATGTTCACATCATGCAATAAAGATAAAGAAGGTTAAAAAGCAATAAACAAACAAAGAAAACAAAGAAAAATACCTCGGCTATTCAGACTGGTCCTAAAGCTCTGCTAAAGGCATTTCAATCAACATTTCGATGCTTAGCGGCGGTCGTTCACCGGGGCGATATTGAGTGTATTTACTTAGTAGTTAGAGTAGTCTCTGGATATTAGTTATTACGTCGATTACTGCAACGGCATTTATGCCATCCTTCCAAAATATCAAATTGACATGCTTCAATCAGTGTTTAATGCAGCAGCACGGCTCATAACCGGGGTTTCAAAATATTCGCACATTTCAGAACACCTTCGTAACCTTCACTGGCTCAAGTGCCCTGAAAGAATCCAGTACAAACTGTGCTGGATGGTGTTTAAATCCATCAATGAAATGGCCCCACCCTACATCTCTGAACTATGCGTCCCGGAAAACACTGGTCTGAGGCAGTCAACTCTTAGATCAGCAGTTGTAGGCAGACTGATAGAACCTATGCGCAAGCCAAATACTAAGTTTAATGATCGCGCTTTCGGAGTGTCTGGGCCGAAGGCTTGGAATAAACTTCCTCCAGAACTAAGATCCATAAAAAGTCCAAGAGAATTCAGGTCTAAACTAAAAACTTACCTTTTTAAGCTGTCGTACCCTTAAATTAAATATACCATTCCTAAGAGAAAGTCCAGTTATATTCAATTTTCCAATTATGTCCTAAATCCTGTATCTAAATTTCGCTAATAAACAATTATATAATGTTAATTAAGTGTTAATCTCAAGTGACCTACCAGGTAAGTATTGTACTGTATATTATCTCCATAAATAGTTAAGTAATAACATAGATCACTGTAGAGATGTATTATAAGTTTGTACAGCGCCCTTGAGGTGATTTTGCAAAAAAAACGGCGCTATACAAGTCATCCAATTATTATTATTATTGAAATTTGATTTAATTGGTCCTACCATGTACTTATAGGTACCTGTAATACTGGACATTCTTAAAAAAATACTATAATAAATAAATAAATCTACTACCTGAAGTCCCCGACGTTGCACGGGCTTTTCGCAAAGTTTTTCGAAATTTGATCCAGACATTAATTCTGGTTTAAGGGATGGAAAAAGTAAATGGGTGTGGCTTTTCGATATCTTTACAGAAAGTGACCTTCCTCCAGTCAAGAAGGTTTGGAAAAATTCATCAATCTAGGCTTAGAACTGTGAATTTGTTTGAACAAACCGGAATACTTTTGTTTTATCCAAAAATACATTGTGAAAGATAGATTTCTCTTTATTTCGAGTGTGTTCTAAATTTAAATTAAGCCTCGAGACATTTGAACTACTTTGACCAAATTCCAAATGTACCTCTCGCTGAGCCATTTGGGTGTGTACCCCACGGTTCCAGATAGCAATCTATGGAGAATACATAATCCACGAAACGTGCCATTAAATAATAGAAAACGAACAACGTTCGTGCCATTATTTAGTGAAATAAGCTTGGCCCATATTACTGAAGTTAAATAATGAATTCTCAGGAAGAATGTTCAATATTTTCTCCATGTTTATTCGATACTTTAATATCGTTATTTTATCAAACACTCATAAATAACCTTCATTCGAAAAAATCGCTGCTACTTTTTTCTCCAACTCAAAAAAATAAATTTGTTTGTTTTTGATAACGATTATGTGGTATAACTTTATGACCGGTCAGTGGTTGAGTGGGCATAGCGCTTGGGTCTCACCCGAGCGTCGCGTGTTCGATTCCTCGGCTGGCTAAGTCCTCCATCACAACACAAGCAACATTTTCGGCTTTCTGTGGTGGTAGTAGGAGATTTTCAAACATTGTTGGGTTATTCGTAACTCGGGAATGTTTGTCTTTCTTTTAAAAAAAAAAAAAAAAGAATTGCGTTATATTTAAAAAAAACGATCGATAGGCCGTTAAAATCACCCGCTAAATGTATTTTAAAATGATTCGAAGTGTGGACCCCCGACTCAAAAAGTTATTTCACTTTGAATTGACGAAAAAAAATGGATAAAAGTTGAAAACACTGATAAATTGATTATTTTTTGGTTCTCCATGTAGATTGACCAGTTTTCCGCTCGTATCACTTGTATTCAAAGTGAAGAAAAAAAGTTGAATTCTTGTAATATTTTTAATATCTTAATACGTTAATGATGATTTTTTTTTATTGAAAGTGTTCAGAATTACAGGAAGTATTTTTTTTTATTCAAAGCCAGTCCATTTATATAATTTTATTTGGTTTTATTTGACCCAGCCGGGCTTTTATAATACAATTTAAAATTTTATTTTATTTTATTTCCTTGTACCGCATCAGGCGTCCCTGTGGCTCCTTCCAGATTTCTCGAACTTTCCCTAACCTTTTAGACACGCCAATAAAGTTATTGTTTTTGAGGTAGAAACAATTGTCCATTCGCCACTGAAAGTAAATGTGATGCGTTGTAATATGGTGGAACGATGTTGGCGACTCTTTTGTGCCTCAATAATAATGGTTTGTGGCCTTGTTTCCATTATACATATATGAATTTCACCAGCAATGTTAAAAGAATTATACTCTCATACTCGTTCACGTAATAAGTGATCCAATATTTGAGAGAATAAAATGATATAATGTGGTGTACATACACATTCCCAGAGAAAATAGAAAAGATCTTATAGAAACGTTGGAGGAGTTTGGGCAAAGCAACAAGTTGAAATAGAAATCCGGATCGTATATTCGAGACACGCAAAGTTTCGGAAAAGTTGAGGAAATATCTATGTTTGGTTTGCCCAATGCCTTCGGCAGGAAAAATAGCTGAATATGAGAAATAAAAAAAGTGAACATGGGAAAATTTTCTACCGCATGTTTTTCATGAAAAGTTTTAAACCAAAAATTCAAATGAAGGGTAATATTTAGCTGTGGGTCTTTCAATTATGCAAATGTAATTTAGGGTGTGGGACACACGTGCAGAATTGTTCTCCTTCGCGGACATTTTCGTTTCGATGACGACGCTTGAAGATTGATCTTTAATAATAACAATAATATTTGGATGATTTGTATAGCACCGTGTGTGTGCAAAATCACCTCAAAGGCGGTGTACAATAGATATAATACTTTTATTGTTCTTATTTATTTATATTTTCTAGAGGCAGATAAAATACATTATCATACTTACCTGGTAGGTTACTTGACATTAATATTGTTTATTAGAGAAATTTAGAACCTTCATCACATGACGCTTAAACACGGAGAAAAACGATCCTGTTAAAAAAGTGATGGCATGCCAATTTCCTGATAAAATATTAGTCATTCAGAATACATCGAGAGCACGTGTTCTTTTCCAAGTAAATATCGCGATGGAATGCGAAAATATCAGTATGTCAATATCAATATCAGTATTTGTATGCACACGTGCTCCGCCGTCCTCGTAAAACATTCCATTTAAACTGATACTTTGTTAGGAACTCTTTCAATGCAATCCCGTTTTTATCAGGAAAACGAATAAATTTTTAATATATTAAGTATTGTAAATCAGTACGTTTATATCAGTCTTGTACTTTTTTAGTATTTTTTTTTACTAACTGTGGATAATGAATTTTTTTACTAACTGTTGCGGTCAAGTGCGACCAAGTTGACAGACCGCTATATTCGTAATGAAATATTATAATTAGTTGTTTATACAGAATTCACGGTTAGGGATGAGTTATCAAATAACAAGTCGTAACATTTGATGAGCGGAGATTGAAACAACCTAATCTAAGATCGTACAATCATTATATTAGCTAACAGTGAAACAGATACTAAACTTGAAGGCGATGATATTTAAACGCAAAATAATAAACAACATGTTTTGAAAATACTTTCAATTATTTACAATAAGGATATTCACAGACAACACAAGGATGTGCAATGAATTCAGGCTACCAAACAAGGACAAAGCGAACACGCAAAACAGTTAACTAAATTGGAATGAAGCGAATAATGAAAATAGTTTACTATACAAGATAAAGTATTATAATGCGTTGCCGGAAACTTTAAAGTCTGCACCAATTGATTGTTTCAAGTTGTACCACATTAAGCAAGAGAACATATAGCATATAATATATAATATTTATAGTATTTTTACATACAAATTATTATTATTTTATTTTTTATTGATACATCAGTAAGTATTTTTTGTAATAAAATATATTTTGGTAATGTGAGCCTCACCGTGGTGAGGCCCCCATTTTACAATTTTATATGACATATTTACAAATTCTGCACAAGAAAACATCGTTGGTCTAAAACGTACTTAATATGCTAGTACTATTGGCATTCAGGCGTTTTTAAAATGTAGAAAAAAAAATTGTTCGTCTGCAAGAAAATAGAATCGCTTGATGTGTTTCAACACCAACAGCATAAATTTTAATATTTTATTTGAGAGTAAA
Source organism: Hesperophylax consimilis (assembly GCF_061612785.1). Taxonomy (NCBI): domain Eukaryota; kingdom Metazoa; phylum Arthropoda; class Insecta; order Trichoptera; family Limnephilidae; genus Hesperophylax; species Hesperophylax consimilis. The sequence goes on along the minus strand of NC_142840.1, from coordinate 18,915,863 downwards.
GTTTTTTAAAGTAGAATAAAAACTGATATTGTTATGCAGCCTTGAAATGTTCGGCAATGTAGGCCAATACGACTCATCCATTTACCAAATCCACCGAGTAATAATAATAATATCACTTTTCGGAATATTTTTTTAACTCAAAATTGGCCTTGACATACATAACGGTTTCCACGTTACGATTTCAGGAATATATTGTAGGCAAAAGCAGACATCATCAGTATAAATATATTGATTTTTTTATAAGTAACCTAATACATTAAACTTCTACATTGTAAGTAGCCTAATACATTAAACATCTACATTGTAAGTAGCCTAATACATTAAACATCTACATTGTAAGTAGCCTAATAAATTAACCTTCTACATTTTGAAGATATTCTTGGTATGTAGCAAAAGGAGAAGGAATCCTCTATTATTAAAATTGATAGTTTGCGTATAACATTGCGTGCTGCGTGACTATGGGTTTGAAGGGTTAAGCGGCTTCCATGGAGCCATGAGAAAACCGAGTTAGATACTTAGTCACATTGCGTGCTGGGTGACTATGGGTTTGAAGGGTTAAGCGGCTACCATGGAGCCATGAGAACACAGTGTTAGATACTTAGTCACATTGCGTGCTGCGTGACTATGGGTTTGAAGGGTTAATCGGCTACCATGGAGTCATGAGAACACAGTGTTAGATACTTAGTCACATTGCGTGCTGCGTGACTATGGGTTTGAAGGGTTAATCGGCTACCATGGAGCCATGAGAACACAGTGTTAGATATTTAGTCACATTGCGTGCTGCGTGACTATGGGTTTGAAGGGTTAATCGGCTACCATGGAGTCATGAGAACACAGTGTTAGATACTTAGTCACATTGCGTGCTGCGTGACTATGGATTTGAAGGGATAAGTGGCTACCATGGAGCCATGAAAACACAGTATTAAATACTTAGTCACATTGAGTGCTGCGTGACTATGTATCTTTGATAATGGCTTTGAAGGGTTAAACGGCTACCCTGGAACCATGAAAACCCAGTATAAGATACTTAGTCACATTGCGTGCTGCGTGACTATGTATCTTTGATAATGGCTTTGAAGGATTAAACGGCTACCATGGAACCATGAGAACCCAGTGTAAGATACTTAGTCACATTGCGTGCTGCGTGACTATGCATCTTTGATAATGGCTTTGAAGGGTTAAACGGCAACCATGGAGCCATGAGAACATTTTAGTATCGCCCTGGTGAAAGACGACCATTCAAACTCGAAACGTTTTTCAACTATAAAATTAGCGGTAAGCACCAGATTTTATTTTTCTGGACTATGAATTGGTAACTTCTGGAGGTATTATGTATTTATTTTCCACACTAAACACCACACAGGAAGACCTGAGAAAAAAATTCCTCAGGGCCTATGTCATCTTTGGGGATACTGTGTGGAGGGTATTTATATGGAAAGGAAGGAGAGGAAGTTTCGATAAGGAAAAATGTATGAATCCATCCCTCTCACTGTGGTGCAAGGCGATGGGTCGAGAGAGTCTGGCTGGAGAGGTCAAAAGTTCTTCCTCAACCAGTCTCTCCCGATTTGGCCCACCACGCCATAAGGTGAGAAAACGCATCCGCCGCCAAGACATAAACAAACCTCCCTCCATGATCCCAGGCGTCCCTGTAAAGTCACCAAACATAGCGATCCACTTGGAGTGAACTATGGTAAGAGTATTGGTTATCCAATACACCGCCTCCCAAATTGAAGAAATGAAAATAAGATTTTTTTCAGAATTAATTACAATAAACCCCGCGGAAAAATCAATTTTCTAGACCTGCTAGGGGAAATTCAATTCCGCTTCTTTACTTACACCATTAAGATTCGCACTTTATTTTACAGCATTTGCCAAGGCAAATTCTACTTTAGCTACGTCCAATAGGCCGGGCCGCACGGTTCAAGTTTTTATACACGACTTCTTCACTTACTTCGTTAAGATTCGTTAAGATATTGTGTCGACTTAAGATTTAAAAATTCTATAAGCAACTTGCTAAACTAGCAGATATCAATAATAATCTACATATTATAGTTTGTGCTATAAAGGAGATTAGCGCAAATAATTTATGGAGATTATGTAGTTACTAATAAAAAGTTGTTAATGGAAGCAAGACTGGAAGTCTACCATAGAGTAATTAAGTAGAGTAAATCATAGAGTAAAGTCAAGAACTAACGCTGACTAATTATTATGGTCATGTTGGTTGGTATGTTTGTTGAGAAGCAAACTAAGATTCAGCATTTTGTAACTCAGGTAAAATTCGATGTCATAATAATATTTCAAGTTTTGCCATGTCAGCGTGTATTAACTTATATATCTACCCTGAAATATAGCAACAGCGCAGCGAGAATATAAGAGATAACAGGAATGCACATTGATCGAAAATTCAAAGATAAGCCCTACATGTTAATGTTGTGTCGGGTTACGAATATCTACTAACCAGCCACGTATCTAAAACAATTATCACCGTTCAATTTATTTCAATCTTTGAACATTTTAGAAATGAGTTCACAAAAAACGAACCACAAAAATTGATAGCATTTACTAGTTCATATTCTGACGCCATCGACGGTTGGTTGATCGATTTTCAACTTTTTAAATATACTGATTATTGCACTGCCTACGTAAGCATACAGGCGGGTAGTGAATTCAATGAAAATATATTATACCTCTTAATAACATAAAAAAACATAAACAATAAGTAAAATTCACTCAGAGCTACTTACCAATAATTTTTCAGCTCGATAAACAGTTTAAAAGCATTTATTATGATTTCTTAAGCTTAAATACAAGATACGTTATATTCATACTAATCGAACAAAAATGTAGCACCGCTTATATGTAAAGGGTAGCTATTCAGAGAATGTTTATATGAACGGGCCGCTAAAGCGTGTCCACTGGACCTAGTTGAGTGAAATCACAAGCACAGTCTCAGTAACGTATCTTCTCTCTATTAAATCATCTAAGCATTTGAACAAAAAAATTTAGATTTCTAGTAAAGAATAATACAGTATCAAACACGTAGTTCCAATTTTGAAAAATTAATAGTTCTTGCATCACGTAGAATTTCGTTACATCACCGAGAGCAAAATGAGTGTGTCTAATGCCCAGTTAACTGTGACCGACACAGTTATTTGACCACAGATATTTAAAATGGTCGCAAATCGATTACCAGCTCCATTATGAATATTTCGGCATAAGCAAGGTCCCCATTAATACTCGATTTTCGTCCTGTCAAGGTTATGTTAATTTTAGATGACCGGAAAGCTTGATTTCTTAATGAATGACTGATGAACAACTCAACATAAAATGTTAACAAACCTCTCGCGCTGAAACGGATAAAGGGGTCCGTTAAAATGTTAAAAAATTCAATCGATAAAATAACTTGCCCTCTGGGTCTACCTTGTCCACTGTATCTCTATGGTAAGAGTAAGTAGGTAAACAATGTTAATTATTTTGCGGGCAAACTTTCTAGAAGTCCCTGACTACGCAGGTGCGTAGGGCGCAGGTACTCGCGCTCGGGGCTGCTCGGGACCACTCCCCACTTAGGCACCCGATGAGAAATGAGAATTACAATTTAATGAAAATTATTTCATTCAATTAAGGAACATTATATTGAAGGCTTCTTTCGAAAGAAGCACAATCTTAGAACCTACAGTTAATTTAAATTACAAAACATTACACAGCAAAATATGTGTTCAAAGCACAACAGTCCCAGTTGTTCCCGATTGTCCGAGAAACCAATATGATTTTGGCATTTCCAATTATTGGATAAAGATTATTTATTTAATTATTTGACTTTTTTGAAGATTAACATTTCAATTTTATATTTTTTTACAGTTTTAGCTTTATACCATATAAAAACAATTTCAGATTTCTTCCTTGTGATAAGAAATGAACAGAACAGAATTATATGAAATAAAAAAACATGACTCAATAAGAGGATAGGATGTAAAATAAATCAAATTCATAGCAGAATCGTTTATTTAGGGTACATGCAGGTACATTTTTAAATACAGAACAAAGAATAAAAAAATATTGCAAAACAAATGTGCAGTGTAAACGCACTAATATGATATAAATTAGCAAATATTTTCAATCAGGCTATAGGAAACGAAACGTAAAAAATTAAACAAAAGTAATTAGTATTAAGTAATGTTTGTATCCATTTTTTGGCTTGTCTGAAATATTTCGAACGTGAATAATTTTACGCAAAATATTTTACACACCACGCACATCATCACAGACAAACGAAATTAGTATTATCTGATAATTGTAATCTAGTAAGAAAAGAAGTATTCCATACTGAGAAGATAATTAAACGTTACAGCAGTATAAATAACAGATGATGCTGTTGGAAGGATGGCTGAACTGAAGCGGTCCCACGGGATGGTGACATTGCTCTTCTTGAGAACAACAGGTAGAATTTTCTGTATATGTATAGATAATGTATATAAACAGTACACAGCTATTGTACGTCCGGTAGTACTGCTGAGCCTGAACAAATCCCAAGTGCGCCCTGTCTTTGAGTTTGGAAGCAACCTTTGGTTTGGACCCATAGACACATATATATGAATGGGGAAAAAAAACTCTCGACTAAGATCAAAAATTGGCAATCGGACGGAATTGTGGAAGAAAAACATCAATGTGCCTTGTTTATTCTATGGATATCTCAAAGGAAAGTGCCTCTACGGCTGGAAGCAGGAAAAACACTTTAATTTTTTTTATAAATTATCTCCACATAGGAGGCATCAGGGCCTATGTCATCTTTGGGGATGCTGTGTGGTTCTTCTGATACGCAAAAAGGTACTAGGGGTGAGTAGGAATCTGGTTGTCAATGTGTACACCTCGCCTGATGAGCCCAGAACCCCTGCTAAATCACCAATCTTAGCGAACCACTCGGAGTGACTTATGGCAGGGATGTTGGTTATCCAATAGATTCCAAAATAAAAATGAAAATTGGTTTTAATCGAAACGTTACTTGAAATGGCTTCAACCGTATTTATGGACCAGATCTGAATATCCAGGTGCATCTCATTTCCTTACCCAATCCATCAGCTTCACAACATTGGGACTCTTGTATATTAATGCAAAAAGCATTTAAAATATTCTATGTACATAATTATATCTGAAGTGGGGTTTTATCCTTCAAAAGACTGTACCAATATAATATTAATCCAAAATGTTTATGGATGAGAAATCTACAGAACTATTTATCCATTAACAACATGTTATGTCCCTGACCTTGACCTATTTCAACATTAACAACATGTTCTATCCAGACCATAGTACACTTATCCTTGAAACAGGAACTAATCGCAGATAGGCTGTTGAATAACGTAGACGCTACGTTAAACAGAAAATATCATCCCTCAGCCTTGGTCCTAGGTATTTAACTAACCGCAATAGTGCCAAAATGATTCCATTATTTACTATTACAAATGAATTATTCGAGTTCTTAACGTCAGTCTGAGTTATAAATAATATATGTATATATATAGCACCCCAATCCAAACTTACGTGAATCAGCATAACTGTTGATTCCTGGTCTAATTTACGACAAAACTTTGTCTACGTAGTGTTTTAACAAATTTAAAAGAAACATGAAACAGAACAAGACACAGAAAAATAAAAAGGGAACGGTAACATGAAAATAAGTTAAAAAAAACGTAATATTAGCTCGTGAAATTGGGCTCTAGTAGAAATATCTTTCTATGTGAGTACGGTCCACTAGAGTTGAATCTGCGTAGTGCGACAAAGAGAGAGAGAGCAGTGTGTCCTTGTTTGGTTAGGGGGGAATAGGGGGATCTGTCCGGGCGGCTCCATCGATCAGATCCCCTCCCCCCATCTCGTCCCCCCCCCTGACCGCTCGGTCCCCCCGCACCCCATCTTCCTCGCTTGAACCGCAAGATATTGTTTGACACACACCTGACAGTGGATACGTTTTCTTTCATTGAATATCGGAGGTAATCGATTACGTGCAATAAATGTATCGAAACAATTTTTTTTCAATTTTTCTTGAGACCATTTTTATTCTTAATCCTGAAAAACAAGAATAGTGAAACTTCACGAACCCTGAAAACAAACATGAGTATATACTGAAACAAACGTGAGTATCTGCTGAAACAATCGTGAGTATCTACTGAAACAAACGTGAATATCTACTGAAACAGTACAAATCTTTTAAATAACTTTTGTCGAGCAAAATTCCAGAAAAAAACTTATTTGACACCGAAAGTTAAACTGTTAAAAAATTTTTCTAACGAAGAAAGGAGGCTTTTCGACATTTTTAATAAATGAAGTGCAGTAATAAAATATTATCTTACACAGAGAAGCCTACATAACTGTTTTGATTATTTAGGTACCTGTCTTCCATTGTGATCGTAAATCAATTACCATACTTCGTAATGTATACGTACTCGAATTTATTTATATTTTTTCGCCTGAAACATCTAAAAAGCTGTTGATATTTTCACGATGCTTTCGGAAGATAAAACAGATGTCACACGTAAAAGTACCTAATGTTTGGATAAATTTCGTTTTATTAATTTTTTAGAAGTATCCATGTAACAAATATTTTATAAATAAATGTCACTAGTTTGAGTTCAATCTTAAATTTTAATAAAGTAAGATTTTAACCGTATGATCAAAAAGTATCATGAAATTTACAGTTGTGTTGTGATACGTGTTGTGGTACCTACTGGGTAAGTATGGTACTCTATACTATCTTCCTGTACAAAATTTAAATGAATAAGAATAAAACATATGTACATTTGTAGAAATGTATTACATATTTGCACAGCTCGTGATTTTGCACAAAAATTGCGCTACACAAATCATAAAAATATTGTTATTATTATTACGTTGAAACACGCCAACTTATGTGAAAACTCTGTTACGATTATTGATGTCGACAACGTTCACATCAACCGCAAGATTAGATGTGGATTTTGCTCTCTGTGTACGCATTTTCTCCGCAAGTGCTTACATCTTACACCCCTTATTCAAGCCACACAGACACACCACCACACTGAAAGACTGCCACACAGACATAATCACGCAGTCCCACAACCCCAGGCATATGGCCACACGGGCGCACAAATACTTAGGCATATTATGTAGACACACGACAATACAGACACACAGTCAAATACACCTAAATAACCACACTATCACTGCCATATAGCCACCTATTCACCTACCCCCATAACTCCCCCCACCGCCGATGGTATCGCGTTACCTTACCTTCGTCAATGTCGAGAGGCTGGGCTGAGCAGCAGACTCTGGGTATCATCGATGATAGCGATGAAATGTATCAGAAGTAACGGTTGATGATATCATCTTGAGAGGGTGGTGGATTGGGAAGGAAACCTTCTAGGTGTTATGGGTATTACGTATTACGACCAACGAACATAACGTTACCGTGTTTTTAGAATTTGGGACTTTGGAAAACCAAACAGTGAGAAATTTGTGACCACATTATTGAGTGGATATTTTGTCGATGAGTTTGTATATAATAATATATTACGAATTGTAAATGAATTAAGAAGTCAACAAACACTCTTTATTTCATTACAATAAGTTCAGGGGCTTGGGATCACAGCGGCCTAACTACAAAAACTGGTGTTTTGAGTTAAGCTTGGTTTCTTCTCTTCTCTCTTCTCCCTTTAGTTAAGTCCCATTAACCGTTAATCCAAGATCCCAACTATTTGTATTAGAATACACGCTCGTTATTGAATAAAAAAAATGCCGGCTATACCAAGGTTAATAAACGTTACATTCATAACTACATATAACCATTATCAACAAGCAACGTTTAAGCTGTTAACGAGGAGGTATATCGTACGCAAATTCTGATAGTAGGTACCTATCTTGCTCTGAGAACAGACAAACTTATAATATTTACAATTTAAGTATAATAACCTTTTTTTAGATAGTAAATAATAATAATAAAATTATAATTAATTACAAGCATAAAATCAAGGACTTAAAAATATGATTTGCTGTATGGGAAAAACCGATAACTGTTTTTATATGACTTTATTACTCCGGACAACATTAAGCTTGATTCAGAGACAGATTACAGAAAATAATTATATCTTCGATTCCCACCACTTACAATAGTCACAATAGTTTTGGGTAGTTGGGTCTGTTGTGGGGTGTTCATATAAAAAATTAAAAAAATGTTTTTGAGGCTCATTGGCATTTAAAATTTGTCATTTTGAAGGAAAATAACAGTTCAATAAATTTTAATTTGTTTTTAAATATGTAAAGTGATCGAATATCGCTGATCAGGGCATCGATTCTCGACAAGTCATTCCACTTGAACAACGAGTTGTTCGACCCACTCGTTGTTCGAATGGAATAACGTTTTACGTATGTCAGTATGTACCTTCGACGAGACTCAAGAATAAGAACGTCGACCAATATACGTACTTTCGACGGCAATTGCGAGCGGCCTGGATTCGAGAATCGATACCCTGTACTAATAATAAGTTCAAGAGCAACATTGCAAAGAATAATTATTGATTGTTTTCCTGGTAAGTTAACAGCTTTTCAATGTCCAGGGATAAGAACGAAAATAAGCTATACTGTTTAACTACAAAAATGTATTCCAAATCGAAGAGATACATTTACGAGTTTTTGTATATCTTTGATTTACACTACAGATAGTCCTGTCAGTGGGGGATAAAAAAGGGCTCCACCTTGCAAAAGGTTAGGTAGTAGCGATTTTCACATATGTTGTTAAGATTGGGACTCTAAAGAAAAAAAAAAGTTTTCGACCTTGGGGGGGTCGAGCTCGATCCGCCATCTTGGATTGAAGGTGCCAAAATTTGTTTTTTTCAAAATAATTATGAAGTGGTTGATTTTACAACCAAATTGTTGAAGGCAAACTTAAAGACAACTAAATTACCTACATTTTTTGTCGAAAGTTTTTTTTTGTAAGTGTAATAGGTAACGAGTTACAGCGGTTGAAAGAAGAAAATTTTTACAAAAAATTGTAAAACTCCAGTTTTCTTGAAAAATTTTGTACGAACATATTACACAATATCATTTTAACATATTTCTACGTTACAATATACTTATATAGCATCATCCGTGTACTCGATGACGTTGATTTGTTAAAGTGGGATCCTAGTCTACAGCTGACTTGGCAACACTGATTGAGTCCTGGTTACAGGACGTTGCCTGGATGCTCATGTCTGCAGATGTTCTTTTCGATGAAACAATGCCAGTTCAAGTTTCACAAGAACGATTTTTAGCCAATGAAAATAACAAAGTCCGTCTGATTTCGATGCTTACAAAGCAATTTATACAGGATGATTTTACAGTTAAGCAGGCTGAAGAAGATGCTGATGAGTTGGTTGTCAATACTGCGATTTCCTTGTGTTCATCATATGACGCTGTTTTCATTATTGGCAAAGACGTTGATCTCCTAGTTCTGCTGACAGCATTAGCACCACCGAAAAGTAGTATATATCTTCGCAAACCCGGGAGAGGCAAAACTTTTGAAAGACTGTGTTCCGCGAATAGTGTGAAATACAAAGAGGCGGCTGAGAATATTCTGTTTCTTCATGCCTTTAGCGGCTGCGATACAACATCGTCCTTCTTCAACCAAGGAAAAACAAAATTATGTTCGCTTGTGCAAAACGACACAAGACTCAATGCCATGATAGGAATCTTCAAACAACATGATGCAACACCAGAAGACATAGCAGTTGCAAGAACACGCTTTCTTGTTGCTTTGTACGGGGGTGACATGGATAAGGAAACCTTGGAAGAAGTCCGCTACAAACGTTTCGCAAAGTCGACAACAAAAAGCAAATTCAATCTTGCCTCTTTGCCACCAACGAACGACGCTGCACGGTGCCATGCATTTAGAACGTACCATCAAGTCCAAAAATGGTATGGAATCCAAAAAAATCCAGAAACTGGGGCTGGAAACGTGACACCAACGGGCTTGTTCCAGTAAGAATGACAAAGAAACCAGCACCCGAGACTTTATTAAAATTTATTTCATGCAATTGTAAAAAAGGATGCGGCGTTGCATGTAGCTGCACGAAAGCTGGATTGAAGTGTTCTATTGTATGTGGGTGCTGTAATGGTCAAACATGCTGAAATTCGCTAGAGGTTCACATCGATGTCGAGGACGAAGAAGAAGAGATTTTGTCAATGAAAGCCCAGAATCTCAGTATCACAGGCAATGAGTTAGATGATGACATTGGCGACGAAGACTGTTATTAAGTAACATAATTTATAGTAACATAATTCATAGTAATGTAACATAATTTCGAAATCTACCATCGTTGGTATATCTGTGGAGTAGACCTACTGGAGATACCACAATAAAAAAATGCGCCATGTTCTATACCTCATGGTGGTGTGGAAATGAGTTTACAAAATTATTATAATTATGTAATGAATAACCCGAAAAAATTACAAAGTTGGGAATTTCATCATTTTTTAGAAAAATATTCACAGTTCCGCCACTGTAACTCGTTACCTATTAGACTTACAAAAAAATACCATAATACAAAATTTATCAAGAAAACTGGAGTTTTACAATTTTTTGTCAAAATTTTCTTCTTTCAACCGCTGTAACTCGTTACCTATTAGACTTACAAAAAAAACTTTCTATAAAAAATGTAGGTAATTTAGTTGTCTTTAAGTTTGCCTTCAACAATTTGGTTGTAAAATCAACCACTTCATAATTATTTTGAAAAAATCAAATTTTGGCACCTTCAATCCAAGATGGCGGATCGAGCTCGACCCCCCCAAGGTCGAAAACTTTTTTTTTTCCTTAGAGTCCCAATCTTAACAACATATATCAAAATCGCTACTACCTAACCTTTTGCAAGGTAAAACTCCCCACTGACTGGACTAAGAATGAAAGGGTTAAAAAAATGTATATATATATCCACATAACCCTTCGATTTTGCAGTCAATTACTTGACAGGATATATACCCATGAATATAATATTTTTTTTAATTATTAAAGAAGAATAATATTAATAAATATAAATGAAACGCGAAACAGAAAATAAAAAGGTAATGGTCGCAACTGAGAATCGAACCCACGATCTCTATCTTACCGGGACGACTATCCACTCAGCCATTAAAACCTGATTAGTTCACGTCACTTTTGTCGTATTTTTTGGTTGATTACAAAGTTCCAACATAACTTATTTGTAAGCTAAATAATATTCCGGAAATACCCATCGGATTTTCATTTATATGAAATTATATATTCTTAAGGTTATGCCTACCTACCCTTTAATGTAATATTTAATCATTGAAGAAGAAGATATTACTAATAAATCTTAGCGAAAAACAAAACAGAACAAGGCACAGAAAATGAAAACATCTACAAAAATGACATGAAATAAACAGGTCTCAATGGCCGAGATCCTGGGTTCGATTCCCAGTTGCGAAGGTTACCTTTTAATTTTCTGTTTCATTCACATTTACTGTCATTCGTGTCTTGTTTTGTTTCACGTTTCATCTAGATTTCTTGGTATTGTCTTCATTTTCAAGTATAATTTTAGTTCAAGATAATCAACCCACGAGAGTTCCGAGGGGTAAAAATTCTCGGGAGGATTGACTTCCTTTATAAAGGGAAAATAAATTAGATCGAAGCCATTTTTCTTATTGGTTTAAGGGAATAAATAACTTCAAAAATATTGACTGTGAATAGGCAGGGTGGAAAAAATATTCCAAATTAAAATTAAATCAAAAATATTTACCTGGTGATCCCTCCTAGGGAGACACTTAATTATTATTTTTTTACTGTTGACAACCCCGAAATGATTAATCGATAGACATGTGTTGTGGGCGTGTCAGTGTGTCCTCTGGTGAAATTGATTCAAGATTTTCAAATATCGAACTTCATTCTAGAGTAGAAAATTAATTTCATAGACATACAGTCTAGGGCCCAGAGTATAAGGTAAATCGGTGACCAGTGGCAGCTCGTGACTTTTGAATGTACTAGATTGGTAAAGTGGCAACATTGATCGTTGATGTTTTTTTACTTGTACTCCTTATGCTTAGCATGATGGATATATTCGCAGTTTACTAAAAGTTTATAAAAAAACCTGTTAATTCATTCGCTGAAGGCCTGCAATCTCGTTTTTAATCGAATAACCAATAATTTGAAAAGATTCTTAATAAATTAGCGATGCTCGTTTTTCTCCGTTTATACAATATATACTATTCGAGTTAATGGGAATATCAGAGAAACGAAGAAGATAAATAAATTGAAAAATAGAAGAGAAAACCTTAAAGAATACTTAAACTACCTTAATTTCCCGCAGATGTTAATTTCTGACTGCAAAATACGATTATCGTAAAGGTGTTTTCTTCAAAGGGTTTATTCGTGGGAAAACTTTAATATCCTGGAAGCTGCCGTCTTTATGGCTTACCTGTTGGTCCCTGACCCCACACGACCAGACACACCCCGCCATCCCTTTAGACACGGGGTTCAACCATATAACGATTTATTTTATTTGGCCATAATACCCGGGAGACGATTCTGTTATGTTTTCGATGAATTTGAGCTAACAAAACTAATCAACCAAAATGTATGAAGTGTTATAATTTTTTTTATTGAAATTTTACTGATTGTGAAAAATCCGAATCTCTTTTGGTCCGAATGTTGAACAAGCAATAGATTATTGTCTCCCTTCGGAACAGTGCGTTAACATATTTAGTTTTGCACCGATAGATCGTCGGATCAAAACGTTCCAAGTACCTAAATATAAAACAAAAATGATGTTTTAGCAACAATAAAAATCTTCTTATAACGGGCTGCAGCCTACCGGGCGAAGATTTATCTGATTATAGCCAACCTTCAATAGGAGAAGTAGCCAGAAAAATAAGAATATTTTAGTGAAAACGTAGTATCTACAATTGCAAACACATTTTGACGTATTGATTGCTTACATAATTGCATCAACCACTGAAGTTTTTTTTTTTTATGAAAATGATAAACTGGATAGTGAAACTGAAAAAACAAAATCTTAAAATGAATGATCTAGTTAGTTACAATAAACTATCCAATTTCTAAGAAACACCATTTAAAACAAATTAAATATGTGTACGTAGATAAGATTTCAATATTTCTCTTTTTGATAAGTACCTTCTGATAATTCGTGGTAGAATTTCATTATAATGATATATTGAAACAATTTTTAACTTTTTTCCACTTTATAGTGATTTATTTTTAAGGTATTGTGCCGTGTTGCCCTACCTTTTTCTTTAGCCAACTTTTCCGACAGCATTACAGTGTCCATCATCAGGGCAGATGTGTAATTACACTTTCGATCGAGAAAATCTCAAACTACTCGTATATCTACAGATCCTCATGGGCCAATCAATAACATATTTTACATTTGAACAAGTCCACTGAGCTTTGTTAATAGTATTCTTTGTAAAGAGCCGGCTCCTACAACGCTGAGTCAATTGGCTCTTCCTAATAATCGCTAATGATATTAAACTATCCTAATATCAAGCACACCGTTGTTAATAAAAATAAATGTGATTTTAATTTTTACAAAAACAATATTCTAATTGTATTAATTAAAGAAGCAATAGATTCAAATCACCACAGATAAGACAACAAATTTATCATCAAACATTTACTTTTGCGTCGAAAACTTTGAACGAACGCACAATTTTTGCGTTTTGTATGCAAACTGTCAAACAACAGTGGATGATATATGTATAGTATTGCTACTAAATTTAAAATATCTACAGTACCTACCCGATGCATTTGAGAGCTACCGGCCCTTTCAAAACCTGTCTCCACTATGCCACTTCTCTTCTAAGTAAAGTAAGATCCATTTCCCTTCCTTGTTACCCCCTTACAAAATTCAATCATAATAATTAACCAAACCATTGGCTTAAATACGCCAAATTGAGCTTTTACGGAAAAACACTCTTCATATTCGAGCTTGCTGCGTGTTTATTTTATCTGTATTTTTACTCCTTCCATCGTTTGATCGTGAAAGACCTGTTTAAGGATCGGATTTTGCAAACCCGATCTTTCCAACTTTTATTCCACTTATCTCTGGAATACCTTTGTACACAGCCACTCTCGCTATATCAAGATGATACATTATTTATTTTCAAAGGAAGCCAAAGCCAAATTCATGGAATAAGTTTATGCCAAATGGAAAATCTTATCAGAAGACAAACCGCAAGAGGTAAAAGAGTATTTTTTGTATATAAACTCACCTTAAAAGGAATCTCGTGTCCCTAAAGCCAACCTTCACATTACGAATTACTGTTTTTTCATGTTTTTCCAAGCACTCTTCCTCATGTTTATATTTGTATGATGTATCTCATAAGGTGGTAACCCTTTGGTTAGTGTACCTACACACGTGTAAACTTCTTATGGAGCAAATATTTATTTATATCTATCGTAGCTTCTTACAGTTTGTCTAAACATTCGAATGCTTTCATACATATTTTACTGGGGAACCGACATATGATTATCAACTTCTTGTATTTAAAAAAGCATTATCCCGGGCTTATAATAATGCGCGAAAAATATCCGAGCGCATTCGCAGAACTACTTAAAATAATAAGTCATTGACCAGGAAATTATCTAAAAACATAATAAATTATTTAAATAAAAACATTCTTTATTATAGCATTACGGTTTACAGCATTTAGTTCCTGCAAAAGAGGTTCAAAAACTGAGATGGAATAAATTAATTGGTTTCAGAACGAAATTACACAGGTGGAATTTCACGCGCCAATATTAAATGGACGGAATTGCCCATGGACGAAAATATACGTGAAAATAATTACACACGTAGAAAATGAATTTCATAATGTGCAAATTAAATGTAGTATTTGGTTAGGTTACGTTTTTGAACCGCTTTTCAATCTTTGTGTACTGCACTCCTCTGACATCATATAGGTGAAGATAATATATTCGTGATAAAAATGCTTTTCCTACTATGATTATATCTGGTAAACTCGCCATTTTAATGTCAAACCACAGAGTTGTCCTCATGGCCTCTATTCACGGTCCGATTTGCTGAAAACTGAACAGCAATGCTGGGGTTGTCAAATTTGGTGGTGAGTAGGCACAACCGCCAGCCGAATCATTATTATTTCACTGCCAGGCGGTTGGAACGGGATCACATCAACAATTTCATCACAATTTCCCTAAAATCAAAACCAAAGTTGAAACATGAGTAGGCAAGGCTCCAACTCAGCACCTAATTTCTCGTTACGAGAACGTTCCTCGCGGTTTTTGGCGACCTATACATTGTCGATTAAGGCGAAGCTTAATGCTAAATCACTATTTTGATTAATCTTTATAACGAATTGGTGTACATTATGAATACCAAAAATATGCTTTAGATAAATTGATGGTTTTTTCTATCGTTTCGCTTGAGTAGAATACAAATAAAATAAAAAAATTACTCAATAACATATATAAATGTAAACAACTAAAAAATATTTTTTTCAATAGAAATGTATGAACGCGTAAAGGAAACAACTTTTAAAAACTTTAGTATTGTAGCTAAGATTATCTGTGACAGTTTCACTTGATTAACTTTTTAGCTTTCTTATAAAATTATTTACAAAATAAATAAAAACCAGTTTTGTGCTTGAAATCTAACGTTTCTAGAATATACATATTTTTGGCTTGTAGCTTCCTCTTAATGATATTTTTCCCAAGAGATATGCGAATGAATATTATTTTTTGTAGTTAGGTTCATTTATACTGCCTCCATGGTTGAAGGAAAATGCTCTCGAATATGAATCCGGAAGACGCGGGTTCAAATCCCGGCGTTCGAAAGTAAATTTTATTTAATTAATTTTTTTTGTTTAACAATTATTTCTTTTTTATGTGAATATCGCACCAGAGTCACAACTGATCCCAAACGTTTGGACCCAGAGTGAGTAAGTGATTAGGGTATGTTGTGAGGCTGAAGGTAGTGTAGAGGGAAAGGAGATGGGAAGAGGAAGGTGTGGGATTACCTGGCTATTCAGATCTGGTCACCAAACACGGTTTCAATTCTGAATGGTGTCCTTACACCAGGGCGATAGTGAAAATATCTTCCACTCTGAACGTGCTGCAAGTATAATATGTATTATTTTTAATTGATATAACAATTGCGAAAAAAAAATTCTCCCCCAACATAGGTATTTGTCGTTTATTTTAATATTTATTTCTAACAAAACACATTTGGCATACTACATATATTTAGACAATAGATAGGTAGTCCCGCGAAGCTGCCACATGGCTGCTTATCTGCAGGTACAAATTATGCTTATTAGCTCTGTCCATTTATTACTCTATGTCTCAGTAGAACACGTTGAAGGTTAAATTATTCTTATTGAACAGTTCTAGAATAACGTGTTATTCTAGAACTGTTCTAGAATAACGTGTTATTCTAGAACTGTTCTAGAATAACGTGTTATTCTAGAACAGTTCTAGAATAACACGTTATTCTAGAACTGCTAAGAATCGAGAAATATTAACACTGCTGAACGTGTTCATTTTAAGGCTTATTTTGATGAACAGAATCAAGAGGTAATATAATACCATTTGTTTGGTTGTTTTATTTGTCTTATACAGGGTATCCGGGATTTCACATGATAGTATAAGCAAAAAAGATGGTATCATTTGTTTCGAATTTTCCATTTTTAAGCTAAATAATTTATTTAAATAAATACATTATAATTGGATTATTATATTATCGAAGAAAGCAAACACTTTGTGGCTTGACATTATACAAAATGAAAAAGTTTTTTGTTTTAGACCACTTTATTTTATTATATATGTCGACCGGTTTCGGTTGTTCCCAAACTTCTTCAGGACAATGAATATTTATATGTAGTTTATATATTTTTTGTCCTGAAGATGGTTGGAAACAACCGAAACCTGTCGGCGTATATATTAAAATAAAGTGGTTTAAAACAAAAACTTTTTCATTTCGAGATTATTATACTTCTACCACCACGTAGAGACACCCTTTACTAATGGCCAAACTAACTTAACAAGTCTATTTAATTATAATTTGGTTCCAAGTTAGCTTTACTCAAAGACTTCCATGTTTCAGGCAAATCTATACAATTTTGGATATCAATTATTTCGGGAAACAATTGAATAAAGTGTAATTTTGCTTTATAAACTTAAATAATGAATATATACCTCGTTAACATTTAATGAAGATGTAAATTGTCTTCTAAATATGTTTGGAGAAAACATACAAATATACATATAAATTCATTTCAAATATATGTTCAGAACTGATAAGTTTATACATATTTCAATTTAATTCGTACTTCAATGGAAATTGATACATTCATTCAATATAAGCAATCAGTTCAAAACAGAATAACAACATTTAAAACAGTGCGCACGTCAAATAATCGCTCCACAAAAATCGCTCAAATTCATAGTTAAAATCTCACCAAAATCAAACAACCGACGGTTGGTGTTTACCTGAAAAACCAGTGAAGTGATTCATCCAATTTAGTTTAGTCTAAACGGCCTAGTCATTACAATTTTAAGTGATTAAAGTGACAATTTGAAGTGACAGTGACCGCCTTGCTAACTCAATCAAAACCTTTTATTACAACAAATACAAACGGACCTGTGCCCTCACAATTAATATTATAATTATTTATCGATACGTCACAGGCGGTCAGTAGCCTGGTGGTATAAACGTTTCGCCAATTCTCTCCGTGGAATACGGGAAGTCAGTTCAAACCCCACAGTTTCCAAAAAAAAAAAAAAAACTTTGCTGCTTTTTTTTTTCAACCGCATTTTTTTGTTCTTTTAAATTTAATTTTAATATAATAAATAATATATATATAATATAATATATAATATAAATAATTTAATTTTAATATGGTATAAACGTTTCGCCAATTCTCTCCGTGGAATACGGGAAGTCAGTTCAAACCCCACAGTTTCCAAAAAAAAAAAAAAACTTTGCTGCTTTTTTTTTCAACCGCATTTTTTTGTTCTTTTAAATTTAATTTTAATCTGCATTGTAACGTGTGATATTTTTGAAACCCTTTAAACAAAAAATATAGAACATCTAATTAAACAATAAACTTATTTTAAAAAATACACAATGAGCAGCACCAGAGGCAAGACATCCATTCTGGATAGCGAAGATAAAATCATACAGTTCCTAGAAAAAAAAATGGACGTAATGAAAAAAGACATAATGTCTCAAATAGCTATTCAAAACATTGAAAACCAAAAAAACATCGATAGCTTAAAAAAAGATATGTCGGAAATTATAGAAAAAAAATTCTCTGCTGAATTAAAAGATGTAAAAAACCTCAAGAACCAGCTGTGCGAACTCACCAAGACCATTGACTTCCTTTCACTAAAAATCGATGACTATGAAGTAGAGAGAAATAAACTACACAAAAAAATTAAGGAAGTGGAAAAAGAAAACAAAAATTTAAAATCTGTTGTAAATCAATCTCTACAAAACTGCCTTGAAACATCGCTCGAAATCAACGGAATCGAAACTAAAAAAGAAGAAAATCCTAAATTACCTATTGAATGCATCTTTAAAAAAAATAGGGTGTGAAGATTTACTAAATAATAATTCCATAATAAACATTTACACCAACTCACTAAAGAAATGTATAACAATAAAGATGGCTACAAAAGAATTGAAAGACAGGATCCTTTCCCAAAAAAAGAAAGCGGGATATTTCTCCGCCAAAGATATAAATCACTCCACCTCGATAAACCCTATCTACATAAATGAAAAGCTGACGCCACAAAACAAGCAATTACTCTGGCTAGCGAGAGCAACAAAGGCGATGGGTTACCAATACGCGTGGACGAAGAACGGGAACGTCCTTCTCCGCAAAAATAAGGATACTCCAATTATATACATCAGAGACGCGAGCGACATACCCCTTCAATAACCTGGACTCCCTCCTGTACCTTCAAAGATGACCTCCGGACTCAACTAAAAATGGCCCCTTCAGAAGAAAACAGCATCCCTGAAACTCTTGAATGTGACAATTTTGAAGATGTAAACACACTTTTCTACGACACATCTTTCAACATACTAAACATGAACATCAGAAGCATTCGAAAAAATTTTGATGATTTCTGTATCCTTTTAAATTCGTTAACCTTCCAAATTGATTTTATTGCACTCACTGAAACACAAATGCGTGAATGTACCCCTTTCAACTTACCAAACTACACTACTTTTTCAATTCCGTCTAGACACACCTCTCACGATGGCATAACCATATTTTACAATATACACACCATATCCAACATTAGCATAGACAACACTCATTTCAAATATGCAAATGCCGTCCATGCAACCTTCTCCTCCAAAGGAAAAAAATACTCAATTTTAACAGCATACCGCTCCCCTTCCTTATCCCCAATTTTGTTTACACAAGAAATCAAAACTTTTATCAACAATAACAGCTCTAATCAATTCGATTTTGCATTTTTTATGGGTGATATTAACATAAATATACAAAACGCTGTATTAAATCCGACCGCAAACGAATATCTAAATGTTCTATACTCCACAGGATACCTATCATATATAAACAACACTACCAGACCTAATCATCCAAACGATACATGTCTTGACCATATATTTCTAAAAACACACAAAAATTTCCAACATAAATCCG
This sequence comes from Hesperophylax consimilis, assembly GCF_061612785.1. Classification (NCBI taxonomy): domain Eukaryota; kingdom Metazoa; phylum Arthropoda; class Insecta; order Trichoptera; family Limnephilidae; genus Hesperophylax; species Hesperophylax consimilis. Next base: position 18,896,186 of record NC_142840.1, on the reverse strand, counting down.
CTACATTAAAAATCGACATAACTGACCACTATCCCACCTTTTACGGCCATCATACACCAAATTTATCCATCTCTGTTGAACCGAAAAACAAAGCAATGATTAAAATCAACTATTCAACTTTAAATAACTTACTGAACGAAGAATCGTGGATCGCTGTCCTATCTAATGACAACCCAAATTTGGCTTTAAATACCTTCTATGAAATACTTCAAAATTATATTAAAAAAAGTCAAGAAACAATAGCACCGCCAAAAAGTAAGCACAAACACATAAAACCGTGGATTACGCGCGGACTAATAATCTCAATACAACACAGAAACAAACTTTTTAAGATCTATAAAAATCACGAAAAATATTGCACATCCAAAAACGAAGCACAGAACCACACCAAACGGAACGAATACATTTTATTTAGAAACTACCTAAACTCAATCATAAAAAAACAAAAACAACAATACTACTCTACACAACTACATAATGCTCATAACGACTCCAAAAAAACATGGCACGTCATAAACGAAATCTCAAACAGGAACCAAAAAGTTCATAAAATTCCTCAAAAAATCATTACTGACAATAACACAACCATCGAAGACGCTGAGAGCATTGCAAACAATTTCAATCACTTCTTTACAAACATCGCCTCAACCCTCATAGATGATAATCCCAGTCTTAGCATTCACTCGAATCAAATTCCTCCCGGCCTTTCAGATTCTAATGTCACTACATATGAACTATCTACATTCAACGAAATAACAGAACTTGAAATCTCAAAACAAATTGACAACCTTAAAGAGAAGTCTGCAAATGGCCCAGATAACATTAGCAATACCACAATTAAATCAATTAAAAAGCATATAATCATTCCAATACATCATATTTTCAACAACTGCATCAGGCATAGCATTTACCCCAATGACTTCAAACTCTCTCACATCATTCCAATACATAAATCCGGATCTCAATTCAAAACAGACAACTACAGACCTATAACTTTAACTTCTCAATTATCCAAAATCTTCGAAAAGTGTTTAAAACGACAAATTATGAACTTTCTAGAATCTAATGATATCCTCTCAGCTAATCAATACGGCTTTAGAACCAAACTGTGCACCGATGACGCTATCTTTAGCTTAACCAAAAGCATATACTCTAACCTTGACTCTAACACTAAAACGCTAACCATTTTCTTGGATTTAAAGAAAGCGTTTGACACAGTCAACCACAGAATTTTATTAAAAAAAATCTCTAAAGTCGGTATTAAAAACAAAAGTTTCATGTTATTAAAAAGCTATATATTGAATCGCCAACAACGCACAAAAATAGGAACAAGCTTAAGTACCTATGACTTGACAAAACATGGTATTCCTCAAGGAACTGTCTTAGGGCCACTACTCTTTCTAATCTACATCAATGACCTATGCAATATTGCAATACCAGGTAAAATTCTCTCTTTTGCCGATGATACTGCAATAACAGTACAAGGTAAAACGTGGGAAGAAACAACCAGTAAAGCCAACAAATGTATTGCAACAGTCAAAGATTGGCTTGATAGAAATCTCCTCAGTCTAAATTTGAATAAAACTATCTTTATTCCCTTTTACAATTCCCAAAAGTCATCCCCTAAAAATAATCTTAATCTGAAGTTCCACAACCCTAATTGTAACTTTGCGACATGCTTAAATTGCGAAGACGTGAAATTCGGACAATATATCAAGTATTTAGGAGTTACTATAGACTGCCAACTCAAATGGACTTACCATATAGAAAAGACGGTCAATAAACTGAGATACCTAAGTTACATTTTCAAACGAATGAACAACATTGTCAATATAAGAACCATGAAACTTGTTTATGACGCGTTAGTGCTTTCATCTATTTCCTATGGAATAATCGCCTGGGGAGGAACTTACAATAATCACGTAAAACCCTTAGAAATCGCTCAGAAATCCATCATTAAAATAATGTACCAAAGGACCAAGACATATCCCACCAACCAGTTATTTCAAGAAACAGAAATCATGGAACTAAGACGGATCTATTGTATTCAATGTCTCAAATTTATATTTACGCGTCCTATCAATTTCACCAAAAACACAAATCGCTCGAGCCAGAGACATACCACATGCGTGTTCACAGTCCCTCACTGCAAAACTAGGCTGGGCCAAAGGCACATCAACTATATCGCCCCAAAATTGTTCAATTCTTTACCCAATTCCATCAACATGTCTCAAAACCTGAACTTATATAAGAAAAATGTTAAAAGTTGGATAAGAAATAATTTCGAAGCGAGTAACTTTTTTCTATAATTTAAGCCATCTGTTTCTAAATAACTAAACTACCACATGTCTTTCTGTAAATTAAAGATTAATTTCTTTAAATCAAAGAAATATATACATGCATCTATGTTTTATGTGTGTGTGTGGGTGTGTGTGTGTGTGCGTGAGTGTGTGTGCGTGTGTCTGTGTGTGCGTGTGTCTGTGTGTGCGTGTGTCTGTTTGTGCGTGTATCTGTGTGTGTATGTGTGTGTGTGTGTGTGTGTGTGTGTGTGTGTGTGTGTATATGTTTGTAAATTAAAAAAAAAAAAAGAAAAAATAGAAACTTCTCTAAAAAAAAAAAAAAAACCAATCACATTGATCTCTATAGATACATTTAACAAGTTTAAAAAAACTATATTTTAAACACCACTGTTTTATCCTTACACTATAATACCCACGCTCAGGCTTCGCCTTTGTGGGATTTTTTTGTTACTCTTTCATTCTATATTACTATGTATGTACCTGAATTGTATATGTATCAAAAATTTTGTTAATAAAAAAAAAAAAAAAAAAAAAAGTTTCCTTTCAAATTCACTAACAAAGAAAGCATTGAATACAAATTAGAGGTGGCTTAAGTGGAGCACGTAGAAGTTTCATATTAATTTTGCATCAATTTTAAAAGCGTTATGCTTCACTTCAATTACATTTAAAAATCCCTTCAGGCATCCAACAAAGCCACCATTAAGAATTCTCAAAGCCAAGGTAATCCTAAAAATAATTAAAGAATCAGAATCATCAATGTTTATACGCTTAATAAAGTCACAACAGCAAAAACTCTAGGGATAATTTTGGTACCGAAATAAACGACAACCTTTGCTCAAAGACACCCCATATTGTTATGAGTTGCCCATATCCTCCATTAATCAAGCATCCCCACGACTACAAATCGTAGAGGATACACCACCACACAGCTGCTCCCCTCCAGACAAATTGGCGAAAAAAATTATAGACTAAAAGACGTTTGTAACTGGCGTCGAAACTACAAATCTGTTAATTTTTATAATAAATGTTTAGTGCCAGGTACAGACGAAATGCGTCGTCTCGGTTAAATTAATTAATTTTCCACTCGCTCTAGTCACTTACTCCAGTTGGGATGTTTTAGTTCCACAGGGCTCCGAGATTATTGAGGAATTGGGACTAATGTGCAGTATTCGAAATTCTTTTTTATATCTAGGTATTTATAAAATCTAAACAAATAAAAAAGAATTATATATTTGACCATCATAAATGCAAAAGAACGCCGGGTACGCTTGTACGTAAATATTTCTCATTTATTCTAACTACTTCCTTGTGGCTTCCCTATAAGCTCTATAAAAAAAAAATTAGGCCCCCCCTAGCTTGGAAACTGGCGATGCTCCTGAAGCCATTCTCGTATTTTACAATGAGTGCAATGATAAAATTCTAGTTGCACACTTTGTGTTGCAAAAATCGGAAAGAACCATTTTTGTGTTCTGGGTGTAGTTTAAATTTGGGCACTCGCACGAGAGTTAGAATAAAAACAGTAATGATAAAATTCAATTTGTGGATTCATCTGCTGACGCATTTTGAAGGAAATCGTTATCGTGTTCGAAGTGCAGTTATAAAATTCCCCCTTCTCACCCCCGGTCTAGAACATATGAAAAATTATTATTTAATAAACGCCGACTTATCGACACTAAAACTGAAAAAAAGAACAAAAACTGATTCATCCTTCTTTAAAATTAATAAATATATATTTTTTTAATTCTTATCTTAATGATAACAACGGTTAATGGAGTTATGTGATAAATGAATTGTTGATATTTGGTAGTAGTTTAGGGGTTGCTATATATCACTATAACACAACAGGGGATGTGACGTAAGCTAAATCGAGTAGAGATATTGTAAACAAGTTATGTAAATATTATTTTTGCTAAGTATTATTAACCTGCCTATTAGTATTAGTGAATACATTTGTGCTTAAACATTATCAGCTTGCCTAGATTCTAAGTATTAGTGAATACATTTGTGCCTATGTATTATCAGCCTGCCTAGATTCTAAGTATTAGTGAATACATTTGTGCCTATGTATTATCAGCCTGCCTAGATTCTAAGTATTAGTTAATACATTTGAGCCTATGTATTATCAGCCTGCCTAGATTCTAAGTATTAGTGAATACATTTGTGCCTATGTATTATCAGCCTGCCTAGATTCTAAGTATTAGTTAATACATTTGAGCCTATGTATTATCAGCCTGCCTAGATTCTAAGTATTAGTGAATACATTTGAAAATTATTGGTGGGAGAGTTTTCTGAACTGTAACTCAATATAATTTGCTTTTCTAACTTTATTTGATGATCTCAAGAAGACAGGGCTCGTAGTTGAGATGCCAAGCAGTGGAGCAGTATCTCAATTAAGATAATTAAAGTCTTCTATGAACAATAAATTTAAGAATATTTGATTTATATATTACTTTCTTCTAAATGGCTTACAAGTCAGGAGACCAAGTTGAGCATCGACTCGGAAGATGGAAGCATTGAAATGTAGATATACCATAATAGGCGCGCCCTCAGAATACCCTTCACAGGTAGTAATGAAGAAGTTATTCATAGAATTGCCAAAATGAGGAGTGACAAATACAAGATTACTCGACTAATAATCCAAGGGGAAGATTACTGGAGAACGTTAGAAAGGGAGAGGCTTTAATACTTGCGTGTTTAGTAAAGATGATTGCCAATTACCGGTACGTGAAAGATTTTAAATTAAAGAATCATGTATTTATAGGTAAATTTAAAAAAAAACTTTTTATTCCTCATTACGGTCTCAAATCGCCGCAAGCTTTTTGGGATAGAAAAAGGTTGTCGCGAAATAGAAACATATTTTCACGCTCTTAGTGCGAGATAACCTACTCCCTGGGGCACGTCTCAACCTTTCCAACCACGCCGAACTTTTATTTTCACCCTTTTTGTTATTGAATAAAAGCACTCGATTTTATTGGATGGAAGTTCTGCCTTGCCGTCTGATGGAATGAACGGAAGTGCCCGGTGAAGATTTTGCGGCGACAGAATCATTAAGTGGTCTCCCACACGCCATACTTCATCAATGGGGTATTTTATCAACAAGATACAGAGTTTTATCAACGAAACTCTATGTTGTGAGATAGAAGAGGTTTTCGAGGGATGATTGTATCAGAAAGAAAACATAACATGGGACCATTAAGAATAAGTAGGCGCACTTGAGAGGTAAGACTTCTTCAAAGTTTTTGCTTTTATTGTTAAACTTGGTAAAAGCAAGTACTTCATAAAACACAGAATTTACCTCATATTTTTTACTTAACATACGAAAATTTTAAAAGACTACTAAATAATGCATTATGATGGAACACATATAGACTGACTTTATATATTATAAATACATAAGATAAAATAGGGACTTGATGTTTAATATTTTCTTTTAATTGTTATAAATAATAGTATAACAATTGTTACAATAAATTAGTCCCGGATTATACCTGTCTTTAAAATCACCTTGTGAAAGGTGACAATCATAACAATAACTTCAAATTGGGCAGAGATTTCAGCATATGCTAAAGGCGGTTATTTTGTTTTTTGCTTTTGGGAACTTGATAATTCAGGTAATCAGCTTTCGGAAGCATTAGAGTTCTCAGTGAGAAATTCTCAGTCATAGGAAATCTAAAAGAGTACCTAAGAGATTGGTTAAAAAATCTACAGTATATTTTTAAATAGTGTTTTTGTAAGATTATCACTTTAACCTACAAGCAGGATATTTTACATACCGGCACAGAACCTGTGACAAACACTAGAAGTAGTTGTTGAAAATAGCCTAGATTATACTATTTGTGAAAAGGCTTTCAGAAGGAAATGTGGAAACAAGTTGGCCCATTAAGGAGCCATTCCTTGGAAGGTATGGTCGCATACAAACGGGGATTACATTTTAAAGTGCCTTTCCTAGAAGGTTGGGAGACAAAATTAGCTTTTGGCGAGAGAGACTTAGGCGTTTGTCTACATTAGCAACAAGGCTTTCAGCTGTATAAAACACAGGTAATAATATTGAAATGGGAATAGCTCTCAATGGAAAGCAAAGCAAATTAGTAGAATTAGACGGATTATGTTCTATATTGAGTATTCAATTAAATAGTCACATAGTTTCCAAGAAAAGCTCATCAAATTAAATTGGTTCTAGATGTATTTGTTCCAAATTCCAAGTTTAGAAAGCTCAATGGAACTCAGAGTTGAATAAATTCCGAATTCGAGAATACAATTGTGTGGCGATAACGACACTTTTATCAAGTATTTCTGAAGCAGCGCTCTCAACAGTATAGTGACATATATATATATATAATAGTTTTATTCTAATAATAGAGATATTTAGAGAAATTCATTAAGCCCTGGGATTTCTGAGATTATGCAGTCAAGTTACTTTGATGATACGTAGGATGTAAGATTTAGTTACCGACACTACCGGTTAACATTAATTTTCTAATAGATTTGCTATTTTCGAACGTATTCCAAAATAAAATGTCTTTGTTTGAAAGTAGATTATTTATTTACTGACTTCAGGTTCCACAATGTGTCTTTCCAGATCTCGTCTCTCCTCTCCAATCCCCCTTGGTTCCATGAAGGCCCCAAGAGGGAAGAGTTCAAAGAGGTGACTTCATCTCTCCTCTCCTCTACTCCTTGCTTCCCTAAAAGTCCCACGAGTGAAAAGGGGTCTCATCTCTCCTCTCCACTCCTCAAAGTAGATTAAAGACTATTTCAGATTTTAATATTACGAACACTCTATATTCCCTTTACACCTCATATATTCGCCCGCACTTGGAACACTGTACACCTATCTGGACTCCTTTATACCAAGCCCATATCGAAAGAATAGAAAGAATTAAAAAAAATAATTTTTAAACACATAATTATAAACTAAATTTACGCTTCTCAAATTATACCGAATCCATTAAATTTCATAATTTTAACTCCCTCCAAACACAACGTCAAATTTTTGATCAAATCTTATTGTTTAAAATCCTAAATAATGGTCTGGACTCACCAGAACTCACCAATTAAATAAATCTTCATATTCCGTCTAGATCAACCCGACAATCTGATTTATTTTATCTACCCTCGTGCACAATATAATACAAAATTTTATAGCATTGAAATTTTTGGTAATAACCCAAAAAAATATCGATATGAAGTAATGCGTACGATCGTTTATTAATATGAGAGGTTGTTATGTATCGGGAGCATCTCCTATCCTCTTCCTATTTTCCTTTTCCTCTCCCCTTCCTTTAACACCAAATTAATTTAAAGATATTAAAACTTCATTTCCAATGAACTTCAACATAAGAAACTTCTGTGGCTTGACTTCAGTTAACTTGAATATTTTTATATCTATCATTGTATATTATATAAAAGCTGTCTGTTTCTTACAAAATAAATAAATAAATAAAAATAGTGGAATTTATTATTGTAATGCATTGACTATTCCTTCTTGTAAACTGTAAAAATACCATTTCATACTAAAGCAGAAACACAAACTAAAAACTAATTTAATCACACAAACGTAACACAATCTGAAACTGGATAGCACGGCGTTATTTGTCTATGTAGTCGCGAAGACCTAGAACCATTGATGTATCTTTTATACCAATGCCTTGAACGCATCGACCACGCCTAATTAGGGAGGCAATTGAAATCCACAAAAACCTATTCGTTATAATAGAGACGACAGAGTCAAGCTAAATAGTTCTCGGTATCAGGTACTCGATGGCTACACCAAAAGAAAATGAGGAAACCATATTAATTTTCACAAAATATAAAGAAGGAGAAAAAACAGCACGTCATAATACCCCAAAAATAATATACGGAGATATTTACTTATTTTGGTAAACATCCAAGTGTAGATATTTTCAGTACGGCCCAGATGAAAGACTGCCATTCAGAATTGAAATGAATCTAGCCATGTTTGGTAACCAGATCTGAATAGCCAGGTACTTCCCCATATCCCTCTTCCCCAACACATTTCCCTCCCGACTAACTTCAGCCTTACTACAAACCTTAATAATTGGTGATGCCATAGTCTCACTGGATGCAGACGATTGTCAGCACTCTTGTGCGGTATTTATTAAAAAAATATACATCAAAGGTATTTTATCATTCTACAAAAGCTCAACAGGAGCGGTGAAGGATAGAAGCTAGTAGCGGTATTGAGGGAGGGCGAGCTTAAATATTCTTGATTGCGCGATGTGACGTGAATTCCCAATGAAGACTGATTCATGATTAACGCGCTTCTCCATCACGGAGCAATCTCACGGTAGTTAGGTGCTCATTACTCGTGGCTGTTAATTAACCCCCCCACCCTCTCCCCTCCACCACGGTCATAGCCATGATTGTCTACTGCTGACCGCCCACTGCTATTTTGCACACCCAAGGTTCTGTTCTGTCCAACCTAATTTCTAAAGAGGTTTTTTTTTTAAATTATTCTTTACACAAGCTTACTGGTTTAGAATTGGACACAACCCGAGTCATCTTCAGGATACACATTATACTATGCAATTTATTTTTATAAATTTAAAATATATGTGAAACCCTGACAAGCCTCGGAAGGACATTACTAGCCATAAACACCACATTCCATTAGAGGCTCTGAAGAACATTATTAGCCACAAATACCACATTCCATTAGAGGCTCTGAAGAACATTACTAGCCACAAATACGATATTCCATTGGAGGCTCTGAAGGAAATTACTAGCCACAAACACCATATTCCATTGGAGGCTCTGAAGGATAAATCTGACTGGGGCGTCCATACATTTAGAAGTATTTTTGTGTTTTTTCTATAATGCGTGGATATGTGATTTGTTCGTCGTTGGAAAGTTAAATAATTATTATGCTCAGTTTGTCTAGAATATTTATACACGATTACATGGAGAAAATCCAAAATATTGTCAAAGTGTACGATTACAAATTAGTGGGATTGACAGCCGAAAGATAAATTTTTTAAAATTATTTTTATTGGAATGTGTTTTCTAAATACATAATTATTCAAAAATGTTAGTGTTAACATTTTCATGTTTAGTATTTAAATTTTATATTTTAAAAATATCAACGTTCAATTAAAATACAAATATTACAAAACATTTTTTTCTTGTTTGTTAAATTATATTTGCTAACGACAACTTTATAAATAAGAAATATATAGCATATTTTAGATACTTCGAGGGCATTCCGAAATTCCGTAAAATTTCACCGTGTTGTTGGGATATGTTGGAAAAAATATTTTAAAACCGAAGGGTCAAAAAACAAATTTCATGAGGAATATAACCTTTTTTGAATATTGTTTATCAATTTTTTAAAATTCCATTTTCAAACTTTTGAATCTTATTTTCAAAACCAAGTTATAAGGTCATAGAAATAAAACAAAAATCAATATCTCTTACAGAGAAATAAATTGAAATGGACAGAAGCTCACATCTACAACATCGAATACACAAAAGAAATAAATACATGAAAGTATTTTATGGGCGTGTCCGCGCGCTCAAAGCAAACTCAATTCATCCTTACCACAGTGAAAATAAGCATTTTTTGTAAAGAAATTAATTCTTGAACACAACCGATTTACCAAGCCTTAGTTGGCGAAATCAAGTTTCTTTAAAATTGATTTCATTATAATTTATTGGGTTAGTTAGTACAGAATTTTAATATAAACTAATATAAACAAGATAATATTTCATTTTGAAACTTTAAATATTTTTACAATAAACATAAAATTTCTTTTTGAATACATTCATTCTTCAGACTTTCAGGCAGTTCATCATACATCTTTAGTCTTTTGTACATTAGGCAGTTCTGTGATTTTGATTTCATATGTGGCAATCTAATTCTATTTACATTTCTGGTTTCGTAATTATGAACATCTCTATTAAAAACAATTTCATCCTTAAAATATTTTGGCATTTGGTTGTTCATGACTTTATGCACAAAAATTAACACATTAAATAACAGTCTATTTCTTATTGGAATCACTCTTTCATGGTCTCTTTCTTTCTTATTTAGCTGCTTTATCATTTGATTAATGCTTGCATATTTGCATTTTCCCAGTGTACATCTCATAGCTCTATTCTGAATAACATCTAGTTTGTTAAAATTTCCTTCATTGGCCAAATATAACATAGTAGAGCAATAATATAAATGTGGAGCAACTATAGTTTTATAAATGAACTCTGTATTGTTTCCATTTAGTTTATTTCTTAATCTTCTAATATTGGTATAGATTACACTTCTAGAGTTTTTCCGTTCAGTGGTCGCAAATGAAATTCCTCCCCAGCACTTCCGATGGTGCACCGTGGGTATAGTTGGAACGTGTAACAAAGGAAACAACGGTAAAATCCCACAGAAATTGCGTATTATTTTCTTATATAAGCGCAAAATCAACAAAATAAACTTTTTTTTTTTTTTTTTTTAAAAGAAAGACAAACATTCCCGGGTTACGAATAACCCAACAATGTTTGAAAATCTCCTACTACCACCACAGAAAGCCGAAAATGTTGCTTGTGTTGTGATGGAGGACTTAGCCAGCCGAGGAATCGAACACGCGACGCTCGGGTGAGACCCAAGCGCTATGCCCACTCAACCACTGACCGGTCAATAGGAAGAATATCGAAGGAAAAAAATACTTCGGTGTGTGACAATACATATTAAATGAAAAAATACACTTGGTAATACACCATTTTCATCGAATAAATAAATGACAGCCAACCAGGTTTCGCTTGTGTCAAGCTATTTTTTCAATATGATATACAATACCCTTTTTTGTATTATAATTTAATCTATAAACACAAAGCATTCACTTTAGAAGATCGATTTATACATTATTGCCATCTAATAAATTATCAATAGCGTACACGGGACGCATTTTGAACACTTAAAATCGTAAATCTTCTTTTTGAACCTGCACACGTGTCTTAAAGAAAATTATGGATTTTGTAACCGCCAGAGAGTGAACCAGTTGCGCCCTTTCATTGTTGTCCATGCATAACGCCAATCACCAGGTTCACTAATACAAAGATGACATGATTAAATTTGCAGTCAGTGTTCGTAGCGGTGAAAATTTTTATTTACAAAAATACTGATTTGAAAAACACTTGATTACTATTTGGTCGCCTGAAAAGTGAAGCGTTAATTCGTATCGCTAGTGTAAGTTCTGATGTCGGGGGCGAGTCATTAGTAAATGCTAGTCAAAGTAGTTTAGATTCCAACTTACTAAAACATTCTCGTTATTTTACGATGCAGGGATACCCTCAAAATGATTTGGGATTTTTATTTTAAATTTTATACTTTATTTTGATGAAGTCTCAAGAACGGCAAAAAGTTACCAACAAACTAGATACGTAAATATTTAACTTTATTATTTAAAGTTAAAATAATAACCAGCTTCATTTAAGAAGAACTTAAAAAGTAGATGCGTTTTATTAAGTAAAAGTTTTAATACTTGCTTAAGTTATTTAAGAGGGTAATTTAATCTTCTTTAACTTGATTCTTTGACTTGATTTCTTTTGTTGAATTGATTTTTTGGCGACACACATTACCGGAATATCATGTTGCATATTTATTTGAAGTTAAGTTCAGTTATTAAGAATTTTTATAAGAATTCAATGTTTTTGTTAGTTTAATTTACACATATAACTCTATGCTAATCTTCAATAACAGTAGAAAATCTCTTTCTTTCTCTCTTTTTTGTATTTTGTTATTTGTTTTTGGGGTGCGAAACCGTATTGCACAGACGTACTTAAGCACACATTTCACCACTATCAATTACACATCTGCCCTGATGATGGATACTGTAACGTTGTACGAAACTTTGGCTAAAGAACGCAACACGGCATAACACCCCAAAAACAAATAACAAAAATACTTTTGGCCGTGAAAATCTTAAATCATATATTAGAAAATCTGTTTGTAAAACCAATAAGAAATCTTGAACGGCAGATTTTGTCCGACATACTTATAATTATTTCAAGAATTTGTCCTAAAGCTATAACCAAAAACATATTTGAAATCTAACTTAACCTAACATAATATCCTCAAAACACAATTCAAGAAAACTTCAAATCTTGATTTAATAAATAAATAAAAGCATACGAAAATATATAATTAAATAGCAGCTAAAACTTTCGACGGACCAGAAAGATCAGCTTAATTGAAATCGTTGTCACGGGTATGTATAGAATAATAAAAAAACAAGCAGAACTTAGCATAAACCTTTCGGTATTTGAAAAATAAACCTTCTAATCTTGGCGCAGTTATCTCGTTTCTTCAATTCACAGTATCATACTAAAATGTCTCTTTAACAATGACAAATGAATATGTAAAGTTATTCATATAACTATGGTTCGTAGACAGGCCTACTACGCCGTAAGATAAAACACCCTTATACGGCGCGGTCTGAGAGTCAACAGGTAACATAGAAATACTACGGATAAATTCCACGCCTAAACATCTCTACGCCGCTACGATGCTACGACAAGAAATCACTACGACCGTAGAACAGCCCCGGAATATTTTTGGAAGGTAAATTTATTACGGGGAAACAGTCGTATTGCGGGGGATAACCGGGGCATTACAAATTATGTTTCAGAGTCTTGCAATATCTGGAAAGTACATCCTTACATTTTAATTTAACAAGTTTTAATAAGTTCCAACTTTGAAACTTCAGCAAGAACGGAGAGGATTTAGGATCTAAGCGGTTTTCTTTTTTCATTAAGAGAAGAAACTCTTATTCCAGAGTTTGGTACGTAAAATAAATAAAAAATAGGGAAATATCAACAACATTTTTATGGTTTTTGAAATATATGCCATTGAAGAGTTATATGTACTTATATTATAGTCACGATCGATTTTTTTATACAAAGTGAAAATCTGGAAATAATGCACTAATTTTAATCAGGTATTAGAAAAGTTCTTGATCGTCACAATAAATATTTTTCTCGGTGGAATATCTAAGAGGGATAAAGAAAGATTAGTTTACCAAATATTTATAGGTATATCGGACGTGCTAAGTCATACTTTCGCATCTTTGATAAAACCCTTATCATCCTTATCTCGTTTCCTTAACCTGAGATCAATGCAATTAATTTACGGCCTTATCAGGCATTTCAAAATAATGTCCTGGGTTTAACTCCGCTATCTCATGTATTCCTGTGAAGAGATAAGGGTTATCACCGTTATTAAAATAATTAATCCTATCGAACACATGTGTGAAATGTACAATTTCGCCTAGTAAATAGATATCTGACAAATATTCTGGAAAATACATTATTTTAAGACATCTTTTAGAATAATCTATTACTTATTATTATTTACGGCATTAAAAAATATTGGATTAGTAACCCACGAGGGGAAGTAATAAATTGCCGCACAAGTTACGTAGTTACATTTTCTCAAACGTATCGTCGTCTTCAATTAAACCGACTACTGACAAAACCCGCCTTGAGTGTCATACTTATTTGATTGTACCTTGTCGTCATCGACTCACACCAGTAACTAGCGCTTTATAAATTTTTCTCCTGATACTATTTACTTCGTACATGAATCCAAACTATCATAAGTTTCCATAACCTTAAACATTATATTTATACCGAAATTCTTACCGCAAAATACTCGTAATAATTGCCTTGTATTGTTAAGATAGTCTATCATTGTCTTGGAGTTGATTGTATTACATTGTCCGTACTACATTTTATATATTATTTTACCGTTTGACTTCTTAAGACGAGACAATACCCTAAAATATAGTTGGAATCTTAACAACATAAGTGAAGAGGCCATGCATACAAATATGCGACGCGCGGCCCTGTGTGTTGGACAGACCTACGGTTGAATTTGCCATAACAAATCTCTAAAATAAAGTGGGAATCTTAATGACATAAATGACGAAGTCGTGTAAAAATAATATTCAGCGCGCGGCCCGACGTAATGAATGGACCCACGGTCGAATTTGTCCTAGCAGGCTTACAAAATTTATCTTTCCGTGGGGTTTATTGTAATTATTTGTGATGAACATATTATTAAAATTTCCAATTTTTCTAGAGGAATCCCCCGGGAAGTTACTAATTAATTGTATAGAGAATACAATCGGGTGCTTACCGCTAATTTTATGGTTGAAAAACGTTTTAGTTGAATTTTAAAACCGTTTTACATAAAATATTTTTTGTGAGGTACTGTTTTTATCAATTGTAAATATAAATTGCTTTCGTCCGTAGGGATTGCTCTAAAAAATGTATATATTATCGTTACAAATTCGTCGGAGTTATTTAAAATGTTGCCTCGAGAAAACCCCCGTTATTAGGGTCATTTGTCGACTTTAATTACGTTGGACCAACAGTAATTAAATAAAACGTAATATTGTGATTACTACAGAAGTCGTTAATATTTACGCATGCCACGAAAAAAAAACAGAAAAATAAAAAATATTTTCCGGAAAAAAATATTTACTATACAGTTGTTAATCATAGCGATATTTAATAAGTCGATTCGTTTTATTCGAGGGTGACTGCACTTGACATGGTTCGCCAAGTGAGGCGGGTAGCGGGTGGCTGAGGGTGGCATGGGGAGGCTCGTGGCAGGAGAGGGAGACCTGTTGCTAGCCACCCCTTCTTCCCGTTCCCCCCGCCGCCACCTGCCGCCAACCCCTGTAGAAAGTGACACCGGAGAGAGATCCTGCTTCAGTCCGCTCCAGTCCTTCGCCCGCCCCTCTACGGCACGCAGCGCGCCGGGAACGGTGTAAACTCACTTCGACTTTTCCATATTCGCTTCGCCTCAGTTATCGCGTTTTGCCAAATTCGTCTCTAGTTTATTATTAAACAGTTTCGTATTATCCAGCGCTGAAATAAGCCGGGAGAAATATTTACGTTTGGAAATACGTTGTAGCGATCTTTTGTAAACACGGTGGAAGGTCAATATTGACATTTCATAGACGAATACAATACGAGACTACAATGTTTATTTTGTCAACTTGTTGATTTTCAGTAATCGACGGAGTTTCTTGGAGTTTACCATCAAGTAGGTAAAGATATTCTAAGGCGATTATTTAAAAAGACTTTCTCTAAGAAAATATGATTATTTAATATAATTAGTTTCAATTATTAATTACGAACAAGGCTTGTGTAATATTTTATGGACAAGTGTACTTTCCATTTAATTTATTAATTTTATCAACGTTACTTTTTTTTCCAAACATCTAAATTTTATGAAATTAATGATATTACCCCTAATCGTTGGTTCAATTTTATTTAATGTGATTACAAAACTTTGCTTGCGTCGTATAAGTGCATAAACGAACTATAAAACCCTCTCTAAAATTCGTAAGAAAATATTTGAAAAGTCGTGATGTATTTTTTTACTAAAGAGATATTTTTTCAATAATTATAAAAGCTGACGATTTTAAATGACATTTATAAATCGAAATTTACTTAGAAGATGACGTCCTTACGATAAATTAAAAAAATATTACTTGTAAGATAATATTCTATCATTTAAAATCCTTTGTTACAAAACATATTATATAACTACTGTTTTGAACACTATCTACAATTTAGAATTACTTTAAATTAATAACGCTCTCTGTTTCCTAATTGTAGGCAGAAATGAAGAAATTAAATTAATGCATTACATAACATGCTTATATTCTAATGTGTGTTTCTTTAGGAGGAAGGAAATGCTTTTATTGTGCAAAAGTTTGGAGAAATAAGAATCGTGCACATATTTTTATTACGATTATTGTGGTCCACTAATGGCCATATCCTATAACATAATGGTCGAATTCCTTGAAAGAATATTTTCTATTACGACTATAATAACGTGTTTCTTCCGAGGCGTTTGAGGAGTGGTGACATCTCACATCTCACGTCCTTTAAACGGCCGTAGAAATATTTTTATTACAATCATTGATCAAAAGCCTTTTTTTACAACAAAGCAGCGTTAAAATTAAATAACACAGATAACCAAGTAACTACGTTATATAATGTATTTTCATTAAATATATATTTTAATGTGAGGAATAATATTTATACGCAGAAAAATGATTAAATTGTGCTAATTTATTAAAAATTATTGGTAATTCGGTTAAAGACGGGATTGCAGACCGTTTAGTAATAAATTTTAAATAAATTCCAAACATATCGGAACACGTGTTGATGCTCCTGCAATTGCATTTTACGTACAATTACGAAATGCGAAAATATTATGATTTTTATGAACGCGTGTTCCGATATCGTGTTCGTATTTTACTAAAAGCTTATTAGTAAACCTATCGATTCTTTCGTTAAGAGCCTTTAATCCTGTTTTTAACCGGATTTTGAATAATTCGAAGGGATTGTTAATAAAATTGCAACAATTTTAGTAATGTTTTCCGTGAAGGGTTGGTTGATAATTGAAAATACTTTCTTCAGAAAGGAGGTTGTTAATAATATTAATAATAAATTATTCGTAAACCATTAATTGCGTCAGATGTCGAGACATTTTATCATTATAATTTGTAAAACTTAAATATTTTTTTTTTTTATGGAAATTTAATAAAACATTATTCTTCCATTTAGTTTGTATCAACACAACGAAAAGGTGCATTAAATAATAGACAGTTGTTTCAGCTTATTTCTTCTCGCTTATTATTATTAGTTACAAACGCATGCTATATATAATACACACATGGAGAAACATTACTGATAACAAATATTGCTAATTTATCAAAAATCTGGTTAAATTATACGTATTCCTGTTAAAAACGTGACTGTAGGCCTTTAACGAATGAATTGACAAATTTCCTAACGAAGTATTAGTAAAATGCAATTTTATTATGAGTTCAGTGGAACACGTGTTCATAAAAATACTAATATTGTCGAATTTCGTTATAATATTTATGAGGAAAAGGATACCTGCATGAACCCGTGCTCTGATATATTCTGAATGGATTCATATTTACTACGAAATGAATTTCAATCATGTTTTTAACAAGATTTCACTAAATCAGCCAAACTCATTTTCTCCGTGCTTGCCAGTAATGCAAGCCAAATATTTTTTATGAGAAATAATATCAACACGCATACGGAAAAAAATTTAGAAATGATATTTGAGAACCCATTGGATAACAGCACTGCTTATAGAGTTTCACACAAATATATATATATATATATATACATTTCTCATTGATTTTGTAAGAAGTCATGCAGATAACAACGTATAAGATTCTTTAATATTATCTAGCAAGAGGAAACATTTCAAGCAGAGTACAACGGTTCATTATATCGTGTTTGTTTACCTGTTAAAAAAGGAAATTAACGATAGCGAGGAGTTATCATTAAACTAAGGGGAAATTTTTTGTGCTCACCCGTTAACGAAATATTTTCAGATTATATCTTTAGTACTAACTAACTAACTAGGCATTATGCCATTTCCCCACAGAGAGGGAACAATTAGATATTGGCACCCACTCGTGGTTTCATACATATTCTTTCATATTCTAACTATTGAAATAGCCCTATTCGATTTACCTGATCGTCTTTTGCATTGCTCGGGCATCCCTTCGCCTCTTCTAGAATTATTTAATAGTAGCTTCGTTTAAACAAAAGTAGTCTTGACGTGAGAACCGATAGAGGGACCAATCTGCTCATTAAAACGGTTCGGGAAAGGGGTGGGTACCCTCGACTGATATGAAATACTGTTAATTTATTAAAAATCTGGTTAAAGTTTTCATTTTCCTGTTAAAAATGGGACTGCGGACCTAAAATAATGAATTAAAAGAGTTCTCAACAAAGTATCAGTCAAAAGCAAATGTTTTGTGAGGACGGCGGAACACCTGTTCATACAAATATTGATATTGGTACTGACGTACTTATATTGTGGCATTAATTGTTGGCAGATGAATCATTTAAATGCGTTAAATATCGACGGTTAATTTCATTCATCCATTTAAGATATATTTCCAGCTAATAATAAAAACTAATTTTATAAACACCCTAATATAATAGAACTTCCTCCTTCTTCTGGCGCTTGTAAAGTTAGATTGTTAATGTAAATTTTTACTTATAAGTTTCTACATATGTAAATATATATTTTATTAAGATAGTAGTTATAGGCCTTAGTCGTAAGTATCTAGATATAAGTCTCAGACGTAAGTCACTAGTTTTAAGTCAGTAGTTCTATTGTTAACTATTTTCAGAAATATATTTGTTCAGCGCCCTTGAGGTGATTTCTCACGAAAACGGCGCTATATAAATTAGCCAAATATTATTATTATTATTCCATCATCATATTTATTTGGAAAAGAACACGTGTTCTCGAAACATTCTGAATGACTAATATTTTATCATCATTTCGCATGCTGTCACTTTTTTAAAAAGATAATTTTCTTTGTTTTGATGAAAAATATGTTTTAATATTCTCTTTAATATGAAATATTATGAAGAGAACATTGAATTATAACATTACTTTGAGGCTAAAAAAGCTGAGCGAAGAGCAATATTGACATTCAATTGCCTTGTTAATATGTACATAAAGTAATTTCAAAACAAAGTTGATTTTTGGGCAATGAAAGAGAATCCAATTAATTTCATCTGCCCCACTTATTCATGTTCAAATACCACAGCCTCGCGCGAGATTCGGTATTCAGCATTCAGCATTCAAGCCTTGAAATTTAACATTTACGAGAATTTTTATTTTGCATTCAAACATTTTATGAGTTTTGTTTATTTATTTATTGGTTGAAAGTTGTTGGTGGTTATTTGAAGCGTCATGTCATGTTGCAAGCTTGACCGGGCAAATTTGGAAATTAAGTTATTCGAGTTGTGGTTTGGACAACATCAAAACATATTTTGTCGAAAAAGATAAGACAAGCAACTTATTGGAGAGTAGAGGTGATCACATATAGAAGATACAGAGGGCGAGTCAGTTCATTGAGATTAGTTTAAGTACTGTTAACATAGTTTCGCGATGGAAGAAAAATATAAAAATTAAGGCAATTCCATACGTAGTAATGCAAAATCATGTGTTATTGGTATGAAAATTTAGTCGCCTAGAAATGTTTCAGATGCTTTAATTAAATACTGCGAGTAGAATACATCTTGGCCTTTGAAATAATCGAGTATTTTTTAGATAAGTCTTTCTATAGCCCAGAAAAAAATAATGTATAAGGCCTATGAAAACTGCTTTAAAGTTCAAAATCTCCTACTTACGAACCCATTTTCGGTTATGATTTTATTGCATAATGTGGCAAATTAAGGTATTTATAAAAAAATCGAAAAAAAAATTAAATATTTATGCCTGAACATCCACAAAATAAAATAAAAGGCACTTTTTGGCCATGTTTTTTTCTAGCATAAATCAAAACAGGCAGATGGTGTTAAGCGGGAATTTGAACCCTGGTTGTTATTGATAGCGGCTCAATTTAAAATATTACAGGACGTAGTGCATTGCCTTAAGAGACTTTTATAAAAAACATAGCACACTTTTTTTCCTTCACTGACTGACTCGGCTGATCGCACTGACCGAGTGGAGAGCGAGTGAAGCGCCGAGTTAAGTATGCAGGTGGAGGAGTACTTACTCGACTGGTTCAATCCCCTGCTACTAGGCAGAGTACTGACTAGAGTGATCACATTAGTCTCGGCCGAGAACTCGGCCGTTGTAATTCAGGCATTTGAGCAATTTCTATGATCAGAGAAATAAAAATGTATAAAACCTAGTTCGACCATAGAAATATTGATATATAACAATTTACAGATATGTTTTATAATAATGTATCGATTAATATTACATTCGCATAAATATAAGCAAATATTTTACAAATCGAGTAAATCAGTAAAATTCGAATAATCGAATCACCCCGGAATAGACACTTTGATTTGCTCCACATCCGACGTAAGTTGGTTGTGGAAGTTTTGGTTTACGGATCGTTTATTAGTTAGTTGACTAAGTGGGTTTAATATTATATTCATGTAGTAATTCGCACAATCCAATATCACAAAGTATATTTAATTGTTTTGTGGTTCATTAAAAAATTAACTAGTGGCTGACCTAGATTATATATTTATTTGAATTCAGCATACAATAAATAATGATTATTGATTCCACGAACCTAAATTTCCGATGAACTTTAATTCAACTAGCGAAATCAACTGAGGCTTTGCGTAAATAAATTAATTAATAAACACTAAAAACACCGCTTTTCACTAGAATGGATTTAGAAAATCTACAACAGTTTGGTTTTGTTCTTTGAAGAAGTTCAAATACTTAAAAATATAATGGAATTCCCTTTTTATCTCTTCTTTCTCTGGAAAGTTCAACTGGGACTCTATCCCCATCCAATTAGAAATGCTGATTAGGAAGGTTCTTCAAATTATAAAAAAGAAGCATAATCTCTTGTTCGTGACCCGTGAGAACCGAATCAAATCCTTTGAGGATAACTGAAATAAATGCAAAAAACTATCTTTCATTTGTCTACCTAATAAAGGATATTGACTCTGTATTTAAAAAAAATACCATATTATATCATAATAAAATCACATAGATAATGTATTTTATTTTATTAAATTTATGTACCCCGCTAAAGCTTGGTATAACGCTAGTTTAATCTTCATTCTGACCATACATACTGGGTGTTAACGGACGTACATACTTGACTTGCATTAACCAATAATTCCGGACATCATTTGGAGAAAAAAAAGTTATTTAATTTTTGATCTCTAGTGTACAAAAACGAAAAATAATGTCAGGAATCACTGGTTAAAGTAATTCAATGATGTCCCTTAACACTCCTTATAAAGAAGAGTGTCTGCGGTTTTGTTTTTGTACAAATATACAGTTTTATTTCGAGATTGATGCAATTTTGCACATTTGACTTTCAAAGATGACTGTTTTCATAATTTATCTAAAAACAATCCAATCCGTTTTTCGCACCCTTTAAAAATAAATTTGGATACTTCTCTATGAAATTTTCCACATTCGAGGTTCAAAATAAGAGGCAAATTATTGGCTGCATCTCTGATTTTGATAATCCTCGCGTAAAACCCGGGCAACGCATGGGAAATTCGGCTAGCTTGAAAAAACCTCGCGTAAAATCCGGTAACGCAGAGGAAGTAGGCCTAGCTTGAAAAACCTCGCAAAAAAACAGGGCAATATTATTATATATTTGTACATCCTTTGAGGTGATTTTGCACAAAAACGGCGCTATATAAATCATAAAAATATTATATATATATATATAATATTATATATTATATTATTATATATATATATATATATATTATATATATTATTATAAATATTATATTTATCCCCTCTCGTACTATGTTGATCTCGCGCGACGGTACGCCAGGTATATGTTGATCCGTTTGCATGTGTTGATCCACCCCGGATATGTTGATCCACTACCCAAGCTGGCATACATATGTAAATCCCTACAGATCAACTTGTGTCACCGAGATTTAGCTGTAAGCCACGCCCATTTTTCGGTCGCATATACATTTTACACGATTTATTTTGTTGATCTATATATTTCTGACAAACTTGACCGCTTGCATGTGTTGTAACTTGTAACCGCCAATTTCGCGCGCGTTGTGGTACTTTTTAGATTCCGTTAGAACATCCATATTCTATGAAAATGACTCTGTACTTAAAGAGGATAGACTGCCTCACGTCTTTCAAAAACTTTCAAAAACGTCAAATCCATGCTTAAAAAATCTTTTGAACTTGATTAAACAAAAATGTAACTTTAATGCATCATTTACTACGTTTCGTGACTTAGCAGGGGTGCCCGGGTTCATGGGGTGAGATTTGTCTAAGTCATTTTATAAGAGAAATTTTGAACATTGATTGAATAAAATTTTATTTTAATGTAATCTTTTACCATCTCTCCCGACGTAAGTTTCTTGTAATGATTAAGTTGAAACAAAGCGTAATATCCATAATATGTGCCTATTAAAATTGCGGTGATTAGATTGGTGGGAATTTAATTTTTCAAATTTTAAATTGAAATTGCTGAAAAATTTATTCCAATTTGTTTTTTACTAAACATGGCTAAAGTCATTTCAAGCACCGATTCCAACCAACGATGTTTTAGTATATGTTCGTCAATCAACAGGAGCCATAATGTCTGTACATCAGAGCCCTCGAGAATTATTACAATTATGTGTACCGCCGCCCCGGGAGCCATTTATTAGATAACCAATACACCTACCATTAGTCACCGCCAACGATTTAGCGAGATAGTTGTTTATTTTTTGTATTTTTTTACATCGTCTCCACACAGGAGGCCCTAAGGAAAATCGTAACCCTCAAGGCCTATGTCATCTTTGTGAATGCTGTGTTGGGGGTATTTTGAAAGAAAGGAAGGTCAGTGAGTTCTGGGAAGGAAATAGGTATGGATGGATGGGTAGTATTCTGGGGGTCAGTGTGTTCGAGTGATAAACATAAGATTCCAACTCTCCTACTGCGTTGCAAGGCGATGCGTTGAAAGAGGATTAATCGATCCGGCCCACCACGCATTTGGTAGGCAAGCGCATCCGCCGCCAAGAACCGAACAAACCTCACCCCATAAACCCGGGCACTCCTGCTAAGTCACCAAACATATCAAACTACTTGAGGTGGCTCTCGACTAGCAATCCGAAGGTCGCGGGTTCAAATAAATTTTATTAAAATTCATTTGCACTATTTTACAATTAGTGTTTGGTTATATCTGAATAGCCAGGTACTCTCCCACCTTCCTCCTCGTCATCTCCTTTGAGGATGCCATAGTCTCACTGGCTCCAGACGGAAGTTTTTGTAAGTCTCCATATTCAAATTCGGCGGTATGATTTTTTTATGTGACACCTCTCACTAGAGCGCCCTTGTCTTTACACGTTAAATACATAGAAACTATGTCGCCAACCGGTTGGGCAGCGTTATGAGGCGGGTTAAGGTAGGGGCTGTAGGAATGAATTTATTAATGCTGGTCTTAAAGAGGCGCGAATTATATGGACGAGGAAAAACAGATGCTGATAGCTCGTTCCACATGCGAGCCGACTTACGGTAAAACGAGTCGGAGAAACGACCCGTTCATTCATAGATAACATCAACTTTACTGTGAACCTGTGTTCCGCTCGTGTCCGTCGAGTATCACGCACGTGCACGGTGCACCGGGGATCAATGCTGCTAGCTTCTTTTAACAGGCTCTTATAAAATACCTGTAGAATAGACACAGCATACGCACATTTCGTCATACATGATTTTACTGCACATATGCCTCAGGGATTTCATTTCTACAGTATTCTGTCTACTTTCAGCCTTCTTCTGCCAATTCCATGCCTCATTTCCATATATTAGGGTAGGTACCAGCACTCCATTGTGGACTGCTAGCTTCGCTTCTTTGGACAGTTTTTAGTTAGCTCCAACCGTGTCCAATCATCCATTAATTACCCATTATAACCAAGAACCCGGCCTCCCCTACTAAGTCACGAAGCGTAATCAGGAGAGATGGTAAAAGATACAGGTTCAAAATTTCCTACATAACATTATTCCTTTTGCCGCCATTTTGGATTTTTATGGTCGAAAGGTATCCCTCAACCAGTTTCTTTCGATCCGGCCCGCCACGCAGTAGATGGGAAAACGCATCCGCCGCCAGGACTTAGACAAACCTCACCCTATGAACCCGTGTACCCCTGCTAAGTTATGAATTTTTTATGGATTTGTTTTTGCGAAATTTTCGTTTCAATCTAAATACGCATACATTTCTTATAAACAATTCAAGAAACACACGTCATTTTGATTTGAAACGGTACCATCTCACAGTCATTTCATGCGATATTCGACTCTAGAGACTAATACTTTGAGTTCAATATCACAAAAGATTACGGAATCACATAAAACCTTGTGATGAACAGTCCACCGATTGCCCCTTGATTGGTTCATTTAGTAAAACCATATATAGGGACACAGATCAACTTTGTCTAATAACTTCTTACCTGGATCAACATACTACGGGAATAGATCAATATATATGAGATCAACAAAATCTTTTGAACTTGATTAAACAAAAATGTAACTTTAATGCATCATTTACTACGTTTCGTGACTTAGCAGGGGTGCCCGGGTTCATGGGGTGAGATTTGTCTAAGTCATTTTATAAGAGAAATTTTGAACATTGATTGAATAAAATTTTATTTTAATGTATATTTTACCATTTCTCCCGACGTAAGTTTCTTGTAATGATTAAGTTGAAACAAAGCGTAATATCCATAATATGTGCCTATTAAAATTGCGGCGATTAGATTGGTGAGAATTAAATTTTTCAAATTTTAAATTATGATTGCTAAAAAATTTATTCTAATTTGTTTATTACTAAACATGGCTAAAGTCATTTCAAGCTACGATTCCAACCAACGATGTTTTAGTATATGTTCGTCAATCAACAGGAGCCATAATGTCTGTACATCAGAGCCCTCGAGAACTATTACAATTATGT
Source organism: Hesperophylax consimilis (assembly GCF_061612785.1). Taxonomy (NCBI): domain Eukaryota; kingdom Metazoa; phylum Arthropoda; class Insecta; order Trichoptera; family Limnephilidae; genus Hesperophylax; species Hesperophylax consimilis. The sequence goes on along the minus strand of NC_142840.1, from coordinate 18,871,408 downwards.
GTACCGCCGCCCCGGGAACCATTTATTAGATAACCAACACCCCTACCATAGGTCACCGCCAACGTTTAGCGAGATTGTTGTTTATTTCTTATATTTTTTACATCTTATCCACACAGGAGGCCCTGAGGAAAATCGTAACCCTCAGGGCCTATGTCATCTTTGTGAATGCTGTGCTGGGGGAATTTTGAAGGAAACGAAGGAGAGTGAGTTCTGGGAAGTAAATAGGTTTGATGGGTGGGTAGTAATCTGGGGTTCAGTGTGTTCGAGTGATATACATAAGAATCTAACTCTCCTACTGCGTTGCAAGGCGATGCGTTGAAAGAGGACTAATCGATCCGGCCCACCACGCAGTTATTAGGCAGGCGCATCCGCCGCCAAGCCCCTCACATACCTCACCCCATAAACTCGGGCACTCCTGATAAGTCACCAAACATATCAAACAACTTGGGGAGACCTATGGCAGAAGTGTGGGTTATCAAATAAATGGTTCCCGGGGCGGCGGTACACATACCCTCCTCCCAAATTGTGATAAACTTCTACTTTCAAATGTAAAACATAATTTAAAACGTATCTAAATGACGGCCTCCGTTATCGAGGGGTAAGGCTATCGACTAGCAATCCGAAGGTCGCGGGCTCAAATAAATTTTACTAAAATAAATTTGTACTATTTTACAATTAGTGTTTGGCAACCAGATCTGAATAGCCAGGTACTCTCCCAACTTTCTCCCCGTCATCTCCTTCGAGGTTCACAATATCTTCAGTCTCACAACAACCCCAATTGGGGATGCCATAGTCTCACTGGCTCCAGACGGTAGCAGTTGGGACTCTGGTGCGATATTGCACCAGATATACCATCAACTTATTTTACCGTACATATGCCTCAAGGATCTCATTTCTACAGTATTCAGTCTACTTTCAGCCTTCTTCTGCCAGTTCCATGCCTCACTTCCGTATATTAGGGTAGGTACCAGCACTCCATTGTGGACTGCTAGCATCGCTTCTTTGGACAGTTTTTTGTTAGCTCCAACCTCGTCCAATCATCCATTAATTACCCATTATAACCAAGAACCCGGCCACCCCTACTAAGTCACGAAGCGTAATCAGGAGAGATGGTAATAGATGCAAGTTCAAAATTTCCCATATAACATTATGCCTTTTGCCGCCATTTTGGATTTTGATGGTCAAAAGGTATCCCTCAACCAGTCTCTTTCGATCCGGCCCGCCACGCAGTAGGTATTTTTTATGGATTTGATTTTTGCGAAAGTTTCGTTTCAATCTGAATACGCATACATTTCTTATAAACAATTCAAGCAACATATATTAGGGTAGGTACCAGCACTCCATTGTGGACTGCTAGCTTCGCTTCTTTGGACAGTTTTTAGTTAGCTCCAACCGTGTCCAATCATCCATTAATTACCCATTATAACCAAGAACCCGGCCTCCCCTACTAAGTCACGAAGCGTAATCAGGAGAGATGGTAAAAGATACAGGTTCAAAATTTCCTACATAACATTATTCCTTTTGCCGCCATTTTGGATTTTTATGGTCGAAAGGTATCCCTCAACCAGTTTATTTCGATCCGGCCCGCCACGCAGTAGATGGGAAAACGCATCCGCCGCCAGGACCTAGACAAACCTCACCCTATGAACCCGTGTACCCCTGCTAAGTTATGATTTTTTTATGGATTTGTTTTTGCGAAATTTTCGTTTCGATCTAAATACGCATACATTTCTTATAAACAATTCAAGCAACACACGTCATTTTGATTTGAAACGGTACCATTTCACAGTCATTTCATGCGATATTCGACTCTAGAGACTAATACTTTGAGTTCAATATCACAAAAGATTACGGAATCACATAAAACCTTGTGATGAACAGTCCACCGATTGCCCCTTGATTGGTTCATTTAGTTAAACCATATATAGGGACACAGATCAACTTTGTCTAATAACTTCTTACCTGGATCAACATACTACGGGAATAGATCAATATATATGAGATCAACATAAGTATGCCAATTTGGGTAGATCAACATACTACGGGAATAGATCAATATATATGAGATCAACATAAGTATGCCAATTTGGGTAGATCAACATAAATTATGCATCCGATTTCCATACAAATTTTGAAAATTTTACTAACAGTATATCAAATGGTTTTTCTGGCAAACTGGCAACATTGATAATTATTGTACCACTGTTGTCAATTCATTCAGATGTATTCCATAATAGCCAAGTTATATGGTGTTAAAGGTGGATCAACTTAGTCTAACAACTTCTTACTGGATCAACATAATACGGGAAGAGGACAATATATATATATATATATATATATATTAGGATATCCCAAAAAAATTAAAGTTGTTATTTTTGAACGCATACCCTCTAATTTTGTTTTAATAATGACAAAACACTTATTAAAAAAAAACTTTTACTTTGGACAACTGCAAACCGTGCCAACTTGCATCGAAAGATGTTAGTACTTGTACATTAAGACGCCAGCGAGCAAACGTGTTGATGAGCTTGTAGTAACTTGCTATTTTGTTAGTAAACGAAAATTACTCGTTCAGGCAAGATGTTGTCAGATTTATGCACTTCTAAAAAGAGTATATTTTTAATAGGAGTCGTAAAACACCAAATATCGGGTCAAATACTGTCAATATATACCAAATATAGCCATAGTTGGTATTAAAAGCTGTGTTTGAAGTAAAAATCAGTCAAGTGACTACAAGCCCTGACATACCACTCTTCAAAAAGTTTCGAGATAACTATAAAAATGTTGATCCCGAAAAAATTCAGTGCTACAGAGAAAATCTCACATTGCACCTAACCGTTTCCGAAATCGATGATTTGCTTGACTTTTACCGTACTGCACTGACAACAAAAATACTTGGAGATGACTATTGAGAGTTTTTAGAGCTCTGTGTGATAGTTTTAGGAGGAGATACAGCGAGAAAATTTAATATTCGGCCTCCAGGTGCTCGATGGATGGCAGAGGCGCTTTATTCCTTGAAAATATCATTAATTTGTGCGCAATTTCAAATTACCGGTAAGGATAAGGCAGCACTTTTAGACGTTTGCCTGTTCATAGTAACATTCTATGTCAAGCCATGGCTTCAATGTATTATAGCAGTTAAAGCACCTTACCAGGACTTGTGCTTTTTGAAATCGATGAAGGCTTAAGAAAAAATTGATGAAAACATCTCAATGGCAGCTTTATTTCTGTTCAGTAAGCAGTTATGGTATTTGACCGATGAAGGATCTATTTTATCGCTGTTTGACGACGCTGTGGATCAAACAACTAAAATAAAAATGCACGAAATATCAAAAAAATAATTTATCAACCCACGACAAACGTTACATCCCATCGAAGGAAGATCTTGATGGTAAATTTTATGGTAAGTTTATTAAGTAGTTTAAATTATGTTTTGTATTGAGGTTTTTGTTCATATCATAATTTAGTGACTTTTGTTTCAGAGAAAAATATTTACGACTTCATTTCAGTCAAGAGCAAGTATTTGTTTGAACGTCTGAAAACAGATGCCAGTTTTCTTAACGAATTCCCTACGATGTGGTCAAATAATGCTTCGTATCAAGAAGTCAGAAAGAAGGTGTCGCCGCTGAGGGTAGTGAATGATACAGCTGAAAGAACTGTTAAGTTAATTCAAGATTTTCATGGCTAAATCTCACGGTCGAAGAGGAACAAAAATATTTTTTGTTACGATGCGCTCAGGAACACCGAAAGATTTATCCTGACTGTAAAAAACAAACTATGAAGAAAAAATTTAATCAATAAACCATTTTTAAATATAAAATACTACATAATTGAACATTTGTGCATTTTTAAATTTTATTTATCCGACAAAAATTAAAGTTGAAAATCCTTCCATATTAACTCTGTACCATATGTTTGGCATCAAGTCGGCACGGGTTGCCGGTGATTAATCAAAATAATATTTAATATATGAGTTATTGGGATCAAATGGAATAAAATAAGAGGGTATGCATATTAAAATTCATGAAAAAAAAATCTTCCTTATGTCCTGGGACACCCTAATATATATATATATATATATATATATATATATATATATATATATATATTTTTTTTTATTTTTTATTAACGCAGCTTGAAAAAATGCTTTAATAATATTTTCATTCTTCCTCGAATGAATTTATTTATTTCAAGTGGATTGGCAGAGAGAACGGACCACCGAACAACTCTACCTTGGCACACACTCCTTGCCTCATTCACATTCATACATCGTCTCATACATACTCTTCTATTATTCTAACTCTTGACATGACCCTACTCCAGTATTCGATTCACTTAAGCGTCCCCGACTTCTTATACCATGTTAGAATAAATGAAATAATGTTATTTTAAAACAATAATAGGTTTCTAAGGAATTTTTATGTTCTCACACAACACTACTGACGTTGCGCGTTATCACTATTTTAAACATGCAGGTCTTTCATTGTGCTGCATTACCATTCCGTTTTGCAACTCATCTTCTGCTCCTCTCCTACTGTACCCTTTGTTCCATTTCTATTTCAGTTTAAGAGAAAACTCCTGTTAGTGTAAATGTCACCCGTGAAGTCTTCTATTATTTACGCACACAAAGCACTTCCATCGCCAGGTGTATGCAGTGGTGAGAGATTGAAAGGTAGAACCATTGATATCTTTTTCAATACAAACGGCCCCACATTTGTCATAAACATAAATATTATTTTATAATCGAAGACAATTTTATCGATTCCTAAACGAAAATTTGAAACAGAAAAAGATACGGTCACATCCAGGACTTGAACCCAGAAAGTTAAATATTAAAATTATTGTATTCAATAATTAAATATTCCAATATGAGTTTTTACTCATTAAGTTATACCAAATATTAAAAAATTTTTTTTTTGAATTAACACTCGCACTTTGATTTCGCTGGGTGAAAATACTTTTTGGGGCATAGATAGTTAGAATTAAAAAAATATGTATAATTTTTATTAATATTATTATTTTATTTTTTATATGACACCTCACAAGAGTGCCCCTGTCTATACAGTGAAATAAATACTAAAGAGGTTTTATATATTTATTTCAATAGAGTGTTGAGTAAAGCCCCGTTTATATTACGGCCTCAGTTAATTACGCGAAATAAAATAGTGTTTTGAAACATTTTTACATATTTATTTCCTATTTTTATACGTTGCTTTTACATTGGGTACATTGAAATGTTTACAATTTTTTACATAAGGTATATAAAAAAATAATTTCTTTCATTTTCATGGATAAAAATTGGATAACAATAAAAATAATAATAAACTGAAATTATATCAAATAATACCTTGATATAAAAAAAATGATTTTGTTACATTAAAAATGAGGATTAATTTGCTAAACTACGTAGTTGAGGAATTGGCGAGTTTGATACATATTTTTTTGTGAATGTTGATATTGAAATAGGTTCTTATGCTTATTATGTCGAGTAGGTACTCTTAAATTGACTAGACTAATGTTAAAAACTTAGGTTATTTTAAACCAATTAACCTTTATGTTTAAATGTAAGCACTCAAAAATACACACTTTGTAGTCTGCAAACGCAAGGAATACTACGAAAGATTTCGCTGTACATTCTATACCGGTAGCTTGGAAAATGTTCTCAGACCATAGACTCGAAAAAAAGTCAACAAAAAGTACATTTAGTTGGTGCATGTTTTTAACGAAAATTGCTTTTTTTACCAAAGGCGTTTTTTTGGCATCGTATTTCGTCATTATCCGAATCAAAACTAATAAATCTAAAATTTGATCGTATTATGAATATGTTTGGAAATCTTATTTTTCAAATTTCTGATTATACTCATCACTAGTTCGTAGCTTCTGAAGCTATCGTCTTATTCATATTTTCTAAAATATAAGCTATACGACCCCATCTCGTGTGTTCAACATCGCTGGGCTGGAGTTGAAAGATAAACAATGTAACGTAGCGAATGTGTATCCGGATGAGAGAATTTGATAGTTTTGCAGCTCGCTTGGTTCCTTTGTAGATTTAACTCTCAGTCGCAGTCTAAGTTTAAAATCACAAAATAAAGATACCTCTTGATACTGACAGTAAAAATACAGTATTTTTTTGTGAAACGAAAATACGGTGTGTCTAACAGACTAAAAAAGAACTATATATTTTCAATATAACTTTTAATAAGTTGAGAAGCTACCTACATTCCTAATGATTTTGTTAATAAAATACAAAGAACGATTTTCTTCTAAAATTATAGTTCCTGTACCATTTTGATAGTTGCTGTGCAATGATTATTCTTGTATAATGATGATTCTTGTACAGTGTTGATTTCTTTACATTGATGATTCTTGTACAAGGATGTTCTTATACATATACAACGTATAACAAAGATATTGTTTTGCAACAATGAATCTTTAAAAAAAATTTTATTTATTGATGTTTCTTGCACAATGATGATTCTTGTGCAATTATGATATTTTACATTGATTCTTTTACAAAGATGATTCTTGAACATTCGTGTACAGTAATGATTCTTATACGGATGTAAGGATGATTTTTTGTAAATCCCTCTTTTTGCAAATATCATCCGTAATTTTTATACGTATTAAATTTTAGTTTGTAATATATTAGAAATTTTATTAAAAATATTATTATTAATAAAATAAATGATTTTTTCCATTTATGATGGTACAGTACCCTTTTGATTCATGCTCAATGATTCTAGTACCTACAATGATTAGAATACCATGCATTTTGATTCATGTTCAATGATTCTGTACCTACAATGATTAGATTACAGCATTTTGATTCATGTTCAATGATTCTGTACCTACAATGATTAGATTACAGCATTTTGATTCATGCTCTATGATTCTAGTAATTACAATGATTAGAATCAGAGTGACAGAAGAAAGTTTTTTTCTTCTGTCACTCATACTACGTTCAATCTTTACTTTCGCGTATATAATGTAGGCTTCTATAATGTAACCTTTTATTCAATTACATTATGGATGTTCCGGCGTCCGACACAAACCTAAAAGTAAGTTCCCACAATGTTCAACCTGTAAATGTCAAAAGTCAACATTATTTGTCAAGACAGGAGTTTCTTTGTAGCTCTCTGACAAACATTTCCTCTTAACTCATTGATTCTTCGTAGCCGATAGGAGGAAAGATCGTCAAACTTCAAACAAAGTAGGGACTCGAATGCTTCCAGAGGGAAAAAAACAATTTCCGTCGTAACTACTTGAAACTTGTTAAAACGGAACAAAAACTAATCGATTTTAGATCTAAATGCCTTGAGTTTTCACGACTTTGATGTTTGTTAGGCGCCGTTAAACGAAAAACAATATTTACATTAAATTACAAGATAGTACCTCCGATACCGAGGGAGTAATCGATTTTTGAGATAATGATGTTGAAACCTCGAATACTTTTCTATTTAAAAAAATAGATTATGACAACTTAAAATGCATTATAAATAAGGAACTTCAGAAGCAAAATAAAATAGTAAATGGGTCATATTTTGGCTTTCGGTACGTTGTCAATGTATTAATAATATGTATACATACGACATACATCGTTGAATGCGTTAGAATTTTTAATGTGATGTCTACGTGAACAACAGTAAATACACCAAAAGCAAGATGTTTTCTCTTATTCTTTTGAATAGTTACTGTTTTAAAAAATTTACTCAAAAATATAATATATTTTTATTGTGAAGAAATTATCGCCTGCGACCGTATGCGTTATCACTATAATTAAAATATTTTATTACACATTTCAACATAGTAATTTTAACAAAATAAAATACACGTAAAGTATTCAATTACGACAATGGCATGCTTGAAGTGCTTTTCTCAAAACCAAATTATTGAAATGTTATTGTCTCTAGGAGTTGTGAATATATTACAAAAAAAACTTTTGACTTGAAGGTGAATTTATCAAAGAAAAAGAAATCTTAATTTAAGTGCAAAACGGAATTGATAAAAGAACAAAAGTAGTGATTTTACATACTTTCATCGAAATATAATAGTTCAGTGCTTCGAGTAATAATGTTGTGTGATCGGTAGTTGGTAGTTGGTAGTTGGTAGTGGGTAGTGGGTAGTTGCGATGAGTGGTTTGGGGCCCGCGGGCTGCTGGGTGGCCCACCGCCGCCTCGAGAGTTGGGCCAGGGCGGCCCGGGAGCGCTCGTGCTCCGCTTCCTCGGGACCCGCTACCAGCTCCACTGACAGTCTCGGAGAGGTAAGAAACACCCGTGATTTTAATGTTTACCCGAAATGTTCAATTATGCCAGGATAACTTAGGTAAGATTAACAACTGTACTTACGACGCATTTGTCAACTCAAGGCTGACTAGTTGAGTCCACAAAGTAGAGGAAAGCGCTCCAGCTTTATAATAACATTCTGGGAGAGGTAAACCTAACTATTCTTTACTGAGCACAAGAGGTAAGAAAATTTATTATTTACAATAGACGTTAATGGACGCTCACAATAAGACAATACCCTAAAATAAGCTAAGTAAAGAAAGAAAGCGTCCACAAAAACTATCGGCGCGCGACCGTATTGGACGGACGAATTTCGGGGTTATCTGAACTAATTCTGATAAAGTGCATTACTAAAATCTCAGATATTTCTAAAGGAATAGTTCGGGAAGTTATCGTCTAGAAAAATAAAATCTGGTGCCTACCGTTAATTTTATAGTTGAAAAAACGGTATTCAATGGTAGAAACCTAGAATGCAATAACTAGTTTCACTGATCCCTTCGGAGCTTGAGGGTGTAATTAAGTTCGCGGAATGGGTAGGTAGGTGATTAGTGGGGAACACCACCCAAGAAGTTTAAGGTGTCATAATCGGCTGGGAAAATCATGGCGACAGTCTTTTGGGACTCAGAAGGAATCCTGTTGATCAATTACAGATAATACATGATAAATGTGTTTGCATAACCGGAGTTTACTACACTTCAATTCTAGAGCAATTAAAGGTAGCCATCAAGGAGAAAAATAGGGGAAAATTGACCAAAAGTGTCTTCCTTCTGCACGACAATGAGCCTGTTTACAAGAGCCATGTTGCGATGGCTGCCCTGCAGAAGATGGGCATCGAAATTTTTCCACATCCACCCTAAAGTCCTGACCTAGCTCCTAGTGATTATTACCTTTTTCCAAACTTGAAAAATGAACTTCGTGGGAAAAAGTTTTCAGGTGATGAAGAAGTGAAGGATGCAGTTTCGGCGTATATTTTAGACACAGACAAATCTTTTTTTTGAGAGTATGCATAAGTTAATTCAATAATCAGAAAAGTGTATTAGGGTAGCTGGTAAATATATTGAAAAGGAAAATTAAATTTGGATTTTTATTTCCACTCGTTACCCCCATTCTGCGAACTTAAAAACGTTCCCTCGTATGTATGACTCGGCCGTGGAAAAAACTCTAACCTCTATTCCCTTCAACCACTTCGGTTTGTCAAAGACCCATATTCACTTCTTGTTTTCCTCAGAGATTCCATCACAAACGCGATTTCAACTCAGCCACCAACCGGTCTTAGTAAAAATCTCTTCAAATTATTTGTATTTCTGTTAAAAACTGATTGTGGTCCAATAACGAGTAAATTGGTAAGTATCCTAAAAAACTTTGAGCAAAATACCGATTGATATATTACTAAGACCAACTCAGGTGGATGAATACGTGTTTCGATATTATTACGAAATTACCGACACTTTATCAGGAAGTGGCTTACAGTCCTATTTGTAACAGGTGACTAATAATTTGAAGAGATTTTCAATAAGTCAGCACTACTCATTTTTCTTCGTGTGTAAAGAATGTTAAAATATGTTTGCAAGGGGATAAGAAAGAACAGGTGAAAACCACCTACTACGTAGTAACATTATCCAGGAACATGGTTGTAAGAATCAAACAACACGGAACGCTTAACCCAATTAGATTAGGATCAAGAATACAATGTTTTCCGTGTCTACCTTGAGGTCTGAAACAAGGTAAATGTACTTTTATTTACTTATTCAGAAAACGCAGACAAGATATTCGCAACCTTGTCATTTTCCTCATACTATTCTTCAACGTCGGTATTCCCTATTTAGATACACATTTTGTATTATTTGGTGTACTATTTTTCGTCTGCAATCATCAAAATCTCATAATAAAAATCCTTACCTTGGAAAACCACGTATCTGATGAAACCACGCTCTTCTACATTACTAAAACAGAACTTTCTAGACACCAAAAGTCAACGTATAGAGATAAGGGAATAATTATTAATGACATAATTCACGTGAAACTTCTATGCATGTACTTATCTTCCCGTTGGGGCTTTAGAAGAGAATTAACGTCTGAAATAGATAGCAACACTCACATCAAAGGATGTGGTGAAATAGTTCACCATGTTAATGATAAATTTTTCCTTGAAAATATCTATTTTGAGCTTTTAGGATGCATTTCAGATTATGTACTGAATAACTTTTTTCTAAATTCCCACTTTTTATGGTAGTTTTTTGAGGTGAAAAAGTTGAATTGTTTGTATGGAAAAAAAAATGGATCTTCGAAAAAATAATTTAACTTTTTACTTCTACCATCATGTGGAATTGCCCCCCGAAGTTAGCTCATTTTACCCCCGGACACCCTGTATTTGCAGCTCTTTGAGTTTACTTTCCGCCCGTGCACACTGCACATATATAAAATACATAGAATTGAGAATTTTTTCCTCCCTATCTAGAGCGAATATAAATTGAGGGTGTTCGTTTTTAAATTGCTGGTGTAACCATAGAGCTATACAATTAGAGGTGCTATTACGTATTTATAGTTCGTGGAAACGTGTTCCTCTATTAGAACTTACACCGGATTCGATAGTTTTAATTAGACGTTTGGGAGCGTTGGAGGTCACTTGAAGGTAAAAAATGTGGAAAGTGGAGCAAGTTTCATCAATGGTTTTTTTTGGATTTTAGCAACTCGTTTAGGCGAAAGCAATATTTTTAATTTTGAGAATAATGTTGTATTATTGTACACGGTTTATGATTTGTTATTTTATGTGAAACACGCCCTCTGACACCCAATGTTCTTTCAAATGAAACTAGCAATAACATCTGAACTATGGATTTTTTATCAAATGACACCACCAATTTTTATCAAGGATCAAATATGTTCTACCACTGTTAGTTTTAATTCCAGTCTGAAAGGATTAATTGCCTCTGAAATTCCAATTTCAAGATACAATTTCAGATGCACTATTTGTTATTATTCCCCACCAGATCAATGCTTCGATTCCAAAACCTATCCATTATTTCACTAACACAAAAAAAATAATTGGATTTTATTTACCTCTGCAATGAATATGGCATCATAGTTGCCATGCAACAAAATCTAAAACACTGTAGCCATATTTGTTTCCATCAAATATTGTTCTGATAAATATAAGGCATCAATCAAGACATCTTGCTGGAAGTTAACTAAATAACTAAACTTAAAAATATTTAATTTATTGGTGGTTAAAGAAAGCGGTTGCCAAGTAAAGTACTTTCTAATTCATGTCAGTTTGTGTTTTGATGGCAGCTACGAGAATTTTATATACAAAAATGAACGTATTGAAAAACCCAAACAATAAACAACATGGTTCTCGGAAAATCGTACAAGTATAGAATCGTCGAGCATGTTTTTTCTATTTGCGGCTCCTTGCAAACTCTACGAGTGTTGATAAAAGGGAATTACATTGAAACGTAATTGCATCGATCCAGTTCGACAGCACACAACCAAAACAGAGAGTGGATTGAAAGGAAGGTTCTATTTGCTATTTACCCCCGGCTAAGGGGATGGTGTTTGCACGCATCCGCCACTAATTGCATGGATTGGTGCTTTGAGTGGAGGGAATCGGAGACCCGTACAATGGATTATGGGGTAGGTAGAAGGGGGTAGTGAGTAGGCACTTTATTCTAGGAGGAAAATTCTGCGCCGCGGCATAAAAACATACAACTCTTCAATGGAAGTTCAACAATTCAATAATACTTGAAGCATTAATTTCCATGCAACCTACTCTCTTAGCTTTTGTAGTATTCGTGGTTGGTTGTGGAGTTCCGCATATTTAAAAAAATATATATGCACTATCGAACGTCCAAACGTTGGCATTAAGTTGTGGTGGTTTAATTATAATATTCTAATATTGTTGTTATCCATTCAGTTCGGTCTTCGAAGTGAGATAAATTGTTAAACTCTCAGATAGATGACTAGCATCTGACATGACTTCTGTCTTTAAAATTGTTAATGGTATTGACAGTCCTGATTGGGCCTAATTGCTTTACGTATACCAACTAGAACTATTGGATCCGAAATTCTTTACTGTAACAATAATACCAGGACTTGGTCATTTAGATACTTGCTTACCTTTAGCATGCATTTGGCAATACTTTGGCAGAAATTTTATTTTATTTGGGATACCAACAGTTTACATTAGTAAAAGCTTAATAATAATTGAGTTACAATAATTAAACCATTTACAGGTTTCCACATAGGTATTGTATACAAGTGTAGTGATTCCGAGATATTTACTAAGGAAAATTACATTTCAAGAGACAAGTTATTTAGGGGTGAATAGGGAGGGGGTAGGATGGGGGGGGATCAGTTAGGTTGAGGTATAGTAATAAAAATATGCGTAGCAAAAAAATTTAAAAAAGTCGATAGAGTGGTGGTTGTATTGGATGGTATCTGTAGTTATTGTTATTGTAAGGTATCGAGAGAGTATCTGTAGGATTTTAAGAAGTGTGGTGCAGAGTTAAATATGTCAAATTGTGAATAGTGTGTGTTAAAAGTGTTGGACGCACGATAGATGAAAGAATTCTGCTTAGAATTAGTGTTGCATCGAGGGAGGCTAAAAATCATGTTTGATCTGGTTCGTCTGTTAGGAACTCGTATCTGTATTCGTTCTAGGAGTTCTGGGCAATCAACAACGGACCTGGCTATTTTTTGAAGAAAGAGTATATCGGCCGAGCTTCTTCGAACTTTTAATGATGGTATATTGAAGTACGCTGCTGAATCTTGGTGACTTAGATGTGGGCGGTAGCTGCGGAAATCCAAGTATCGTAGAAAACGATTTTGAACACAACATAGTAGGTATTGTGTTCAACTCAAATAAGAAAACACGTCAATGGTTCAACTGCAACAAATATAGATACAAGAAGGTTATAATAGCATACTTCTCAAATAATTACTAATGTAAACACAATATCACGCTTCTTTATGGGTTTTCGGTAAATTCTGCTTTACATATTAGCATTAGCTAAATTTACATATGGAAAATATATATATACATTATCTCCACATTACTCACCCGATCATGCATGGTTTTACCATACGTACGCCTCAGGGATCTCATTTCAACTGCATTCTAACTACTTTCATCCTTTCTCTGCTAGTTCCATGCCTTACAAATTTTTGTTAGCGCCAACTGCGTTCAGTCCTCCATTAATGGAGTTACCTGCATTTACACTTCTTTCGATATCTCTGTCAGCCTTCCTATCTCTCGTAAACATATTTCCTAAATACACAAATTCATCCACCTGCTCCAATTATTCCTCATTCACAACTATATTGCACACTGTTTTCATACTCTCTCTTTCAAACACCATTACTTTAGACTTACTTACATTCATCATTAACCTCATTCTTCATGCAAACTTCGTTCATCCTAGACACGAAAGATTGTAGATCATCCATACTATCAGCAATCAGCACCGCATCATCGTTTGCTTATAATAATTCATTATTTAACAACATGGATTATAACAATTATTTTACAAGCAATAATTATTTGCCTGAAACACTCATCCACATTGAAAAATCTCCTAATAAAAGATACATGACGCCAACGGGACTCGAACCCGTGTCCCTTCGATTTCCGGTCGACAGCTCTGACCACTTAGCTATGGCGGCTTATCTCTTATCCGCGAAATAATTCAATATATACTAGTGTTTCATTCAACAATTACTGCTTGTTTCATTTTTTCACCTGAAAACAACCAACTTTATTTGATCATCACCTGAAAACAACCAACCCCCGTTGGCGTCATGTATCTTTTATCAGGAGATTTTTCAATGTGGATGAGTGTTTCAGGCTAATAATTATTGCTTGTAAAATAATTGTTACCCTTTGTGCTATGCATAAAAAATCTTGTCTTAAACATTAGTTTACCAAAAAAATAATAACATGTATTTTAGATTACCTACATCTACACTTAATTTTTTAAACAAATAATAAAAAAATTACATAACAACCCCAAAATCCGATGTCTAACAAAACCATGTTAAATAATAGTTGTAATTTTTCATAAAAACTTCAGTCATGCTTCATTAGTTACATTTTTTTAATTGAATTCTCTTAATTTTTCGACGATAAAACACCCATACTATATTATAAGCCATTTAGTTATTTATTTTTAAAATCGTGCCTTTATCGCAAGGACGACTAAGCTAGTGCAATTTTTTACTGAGATCTAATCTACTTAGCACGTTAGTAATTTTTTTTCCTTAATGTCGTTTTTGAAAATCCCAACGCCAACATTTTATCCATTAGTGAGACGTGTTAAAATGTAAAAATCATGGCCGTGCAATACACCTCTGCTTCTTTATCATATTCGGTGCATGCAGCTAGAAAGAGAGGTTAAAACGGAGCTATAGGCCGTATCCAGGGGCGTGCGGTACATATAGGCATATAAGCACTGCCCACCCTACATTAATCACATTAAAAAAAGAATACAGTGTTTTCCAATAAGAGGTGTTATTTTGAATAGCCCGCTATTTCGGTAGATGTTACTTTTGAAGCTGTCGTTTTTTAACATTTGACAAGTATAAACTACGCCATTAATAAAAATGGAACGATACACGCTTTAACAACGCATTGAAATTATTAAAATTCACTTGAGTGAATCAAATGCAAATCATCTTGAGTGATGAGGCCCATTCCCACCTCGGTGGCTTCGTCAACAAGCAAAATTGTCGCATCTGGGGCTCGGTAAACCCAAGAGTTATTGTTGAAAAGCCTCTCTATCCTCAACATTGGACCTTACTTTTTCGAAAATGAGGGTGGAGCAACAGTTACGGTGAATGGATTGCGCTATCGAGAGATGATTAATGATTTTTCATGGCCGGAATTGGATGGTATTGACCTGGACAACGTTTACTTTCAACAAGACGGCCCTACGTGTCACACAAGCAACGAAACCATTGATCTTTTACGATTGAATATCAAAATAACACCTCTTATTGGAAAACCATGTATTATTGCAAGAGATCAATCTAAACTTTCAAAAATACAAGGGCGAAATAAACTACGAATCGCAGCGGCGAGAGCGCAGCTCTCAAATGCAGGAACTAATTATGCAATTAACGCACGCCGTATTCAAATGTTGTCATCATTAGACACAAATTCTACATTGTGTGTGCGATTTTCATTCGAGGGCAGTCTAGTTTGTGTTATTGTCGAAAAATGCCGCGCCTTTCGGTACACACATGTAGAAAATATTGCTATATGTCGGTACCTCTATTAATTAGTACAACTTAACTAATTATGTAATTAATTTTCGTATTGTGTTGGCTCTTGTTTGCCGAAATTGGGCGGTGCAAAAATATGCATTTTTGTACATATCAGTAATTGGCATGAATTATGCACAGATGAAACAGTTATTTGAATATTTGATGCTGCATCCGAACCAACATTGGCTAGCCTGAAGCTTAGTCATTTTTTTTTTAATCAGATAATTTGTTCTTTTTCTACTGCCTACTCTCTGTGTACGCTACTGTCCTTATCATCGGAAGCACGTGTTTGTTGGGATCTGACGAATAATAAATCATCGTTCTAAAAGCTAAAGGAAACTCGCCATCGCATCGCCTGTAGGTGACACAATGCTGTGGGTTGGTGGGGAGGAAGCTAGGGGGAGGATATACGATGGCAGCTTGGGGGGGAGAGGGGATGTGGGATAACAGCTATTGGTAGGTGGAGGCTAGGGGTGGTAAGACAGCAAGGGCCAGCCTTCTCGGGATTCTATACATTCTAGAAGCTGAAGCAATACATAATTTACATTACACAATCCACCAATAAATACTGCCGGAATTTTATCACGTAACTCTGCTCCATTTATTCGAGAGAGCGGCATTTATTTGGTTATTTAATTTGACATTGAACCCGTTAAATATAAGTACAACCCTTGACATTATTACAGAAATAATTCCAGCCTAAATTTTCACAGGTGGAAAAAATTAAGAAAAAATATTTATCACTACTACTTCACTCATACATTGAAAACACACTAGTTAACATTTAACCATACTTTAACTGGATGTTTTTAAAGAATTTCATAGAATTAGGAAAGCACTTTTTTATGAGAAATTTTAACTTTTTCTCGATTTTTTTAAATACCACACAACTCTACAAAGTACAAAGTCCCTGTAATATTACTGATGAGAGTGATCTTTTACAAAAAAAAGTCACCGGATTCCAAAATTTCATTTACATTTTTTCTCCAAAGAAAGTAAGAAATCACTGGTTAAAATAAGACAAGTGCATCCCTTAACATGTACAGAATGCTCTTAGGTTTACAATAACTAATTTATTAAATTTGAGAGAAAGTTAATACGAATTTTACTGAGGCTAGCGTCTATAGATAGCAGATGAGATCTGGGATGAGAGGGAGAGAGCGTGAGCAAGTGCAACTACTACATATAGTAAAATCTTTCTATCTCACTCTAACACTGCTCAAGTTATATTAGCAGTTCAATAATCCCACAGTCCCAACTGCCCAGATCACGCCAAATTTCAAACCCGCTTGGCCACGGAGGTTAGTCTTTAACGATCTGTGCAATTCAATAATTGAAGAAAACTTTATTGCACAGTATCAACTTTAAAGTTGAATTAAAATTGATATTGTATTTTGAAACAAAACAAATAATAATGTTGCTTGAAATGGCATTGGCTATGTTTTGTGACAGGATCTGAATAGAAAGGTATTTCCCCACCTTTCTCTTCCCTACCTCATTCCCACCACTACCTTCTACCTTACAACGTACTGCAATGGGCATGTTATAGTCTCACTAGCTCCAGACGGATGAGAGAAGTTTTTTAGGTAAATAAGAATGATTTTTTTCGTTTTATTGTGAATGTGTCACAGGTCTATTTTCTAAGCCTGAAAAAATAAAAATAGCGTGAAATCAAGACCTTTAACAGGTATTCGAGATTGAAATCTTTGTTTCGAGTGAGTTATTAATAAAAATAATAAAATGGTATCTGAAACTAAGGAAAAATAATCATTCTACAATTTATGTTGGTACTACAGGGTTTTCCAATAAGATGTGTTATTTTTAATAGCTCGCTATTTCGGTAGATGTTACTTTTGAAGCTGTTGTTTTTTAACATTTGACAAGTAGAAACTACGTAATTAATAAAAACGGAACGATACACGCTTCAACAACGCATTGAAATTATTAAAATTCACTTGAGTGAATCAAATGCAAATCATCTTGAGTGATGAGGCCCATTTCCACCTCGGTGGTTTCGTCAACAAGAAAAATTGTCGCATCTGGGGCTCGGAAAAACCAAGAGTTATTGTTGAAAATTTTCTCTATCCTCAACGTGTGACTGTTTGGTGCGGTTTATGGTCCGGCGGATTCATTGGACCTTACTTTTTCGAAAATGAGGCTGGAGCAACAGTTGCGGTGAATGGATTGCGCTATCGAAAGATGATTAATGATTTTTTATGGCCTGAATTGTATGGTATTGATCTGGAAAACGTTTACTTTCAACAAGACGGCGCTAAGTGCCACACAAGCAACGAAACCATTGATCTTTTACGATTGAATGTCAAAATAACACCTCTTATTGGAAAACCCTGTATATTATTAGCTATTCACCAGTAAAACGTTATTAGTATTTTATTCGCAATTTACTGGTACGAACTTATAAAAATTTATTTATTTATTTTGAATTTCACGCCCAACTGGACATTCATACGTTTAGTTTTTATTTTTTTTATTTTAACACAAAAAACATCTAAATGGCATAACATCACAAAAAAAGAATACTTTACTACTCTAACTATTCTGTGTTCGGGTAATTTAAAAAAAAAATAGTTGACACAGGAGATAATCATAATTGACATATTCTCTTGTAATACCCATTCTGAAGAAATTATTTTGAATTCTTTTTATCGTGAGTGATTGAATAGTGTAACTTGGTGCCCACACCGTACATTTTTATATGGTTTGAATATTTTCTAATTGGTTTCATATTCTAATTATAAAACCCCACATTTTTAAAGCTTTATTTGATGTAATTTCAATATGTTTAATAAAATTTTGTGTTTGATCAAAGTGTACACCCCAATCATTTACCTTGGTTACAGTTGTTGTTAGCAGTATATCATTGATGGAGTGATCATAAATTTATGAATTTTTTATTCTATGATATCTCGATATTAGCCATTTTATTACATTTAGTTGTAGGTACATTGTTTTCTGAAACAAAAAGTTTAAACAAGTTATTTGACAATGTTTGACAGTCTTTATAATCGTATGTCTTTGTATATTTTCATATCTTCTTCAAACGTAAAAACTTGAAAATAGTTTGAACATCATTCACAAATAGCAAAAATAAAATTGGTCTAAAATGTGAATCTTAGGGAACACCGCTTGCAGAGATGAATGTATATGAAGTTAAGCCATTTTTTTTTTTTTTTTTTTTTTTTTTTTTTTTTTTTTTTTTTTTATTTATTGTTTTTGTGTTTAATTCGTAGAACTCCATTTAATTTTTTTATAAATTTAATTTAGATTAAATTTGATAATATTATTATTAAGTTCTGCAAGTGTTTTAGTTTTTTATTATTGTGACAGCTGTTTCGGCTTACAAGGCCATTTTCAAACTGTGGTTAGTCCACATTGAGACGACGTTTTTATACTATTTCAAATGTAAATTTTGAAGGTGCATACATTGATTTATTACTGGTTACACCGATGACATGATCTATTGTTGGTTAAACCAATCTATGTTTTCCCCTCAGTAAATGGTAATGGGTTCTTAATTATTTACTAATGACTTTATTGCTATGAATTATTTGGGTGCATTATACTGCTTGGGTTTTGTGAAAATACTAAGAAGTGGTGAGTAAATTATTTTCCGTACTTTATTAATTAGTGTTAAATTTGGGTCATTCGTTCGTTTATTGATTTCTAATTGTTCAAGTAAATTTAATCTAATGCCCTTTTTTTCTATATGCAATGGTTTAGGACCCTTGTTGTTAAGTGGGTTATGATTATTCACCAAGAGATGTTCTGCGAATTTTGAGGATGTGTTTTTATTATTATAACATCGTATATGTTCTTGGAATCTAGTTGAGAATGCCCTCCCCGTTTGTCCGATGTAAGTGGCGTTACAATCGGCGTGGTCACATTTTAATTCATATATGCCACTGTTATTGAGTATAGGGATTTTACTTAGATCATGTCATCGGTGTAACCAGTAATAAATCAATGTATGCACCTTCAAAATTTACATTTGAAATAGTATAAAAACGTCGTCTCAATGTGGACTAACCACAGTTTGAAAATGGCCTTGTAAGCCGAAACAGCTGTCACAATAATAAAAAACTAAAACACTTGCAGAACTTAATAATAATATTATCAAATTTAATCTAAATTAAATTTATAAAAAAAAAAAAAAAAAAAAAATGAAGTTAAGCCATCCATTTTAATAGCCAATTGCCTATTGTTAAAAAAAACTGCATAAATACTTTGCTATTCCAAATTTGCGAAGCTTTTTAACAACAAACAATGAATTACTCTGTCGAATGCTTTGCTGACTTGTATCTTCTTAGATATGTATTCGGATATAATCTTTTGGTAAATAAAAATATTAGACAAAGTAGATTTTCCTTTTTATTTAGCAGTTTCTCCAACAATTTAGAAAAGATTTTAAAATTTTTAAAGTATATTTTATTTAGTTATAAAATCTAATATTTTGTATCTAGTGAAAATTTATTTCAAAACTACTATAAAAATATTCTATTATCTACGTACTAATATTTGGACTTCACAACATTGAGACCAATTCCACGAAAAACTGCAAGACTATTGGCTTCCTTTACATAAGAGAGTTCATTGAACGTTTCGAAACCTTTATTATAAATATTGTTTTGTTGAATAATATAAATTTGTCCTAGGAAGCCTAAAATCGTTGCAGCTTCTCGTAGGATAGCCATGGACTGTACTATTAATACTAACAATTTTGAAGATATAATCTGGTAACATTTTATTTTTTAACTTGTACATAAATACTAGGGTATTATAGACCAAACTTTGCCACATACTTAGAATATTGAGTTGGTGTTGCATTGTCTTTACCCTAGTATATCTGCTAAAGTACAATATAGACCTAATTACTGTGTTCTGAATTATATTCATTATTTTCACTTTTATATTTTGTTTGCTCAAATAAATTACGCTTGTGATCAGATTGGATTCTATAGTGGTGTTGTAGACCAATTTCCTTGTTTTTGGGGCAAATTTTCTTCCCATCCTACTAGTATCCTTACTTACTTATCCTTAGTTAGTAAAAGGTAGATCGGTCTATAATTGTTCACCTAATATATTGGGGTGAGAAACTTTACTTTCATTTTTCAGGAAAGTGTCTTGTTTGTGATGACTGATTAAAAAGAAAATGTAGTGGAAATAAAAAAACTGTGGCACAATAGTTTAAGAAAGTAGATGGAATATTACCACTTTACTTACTTACTTTGATCCAGTTGTTTCAGCTGAGCCAATACATTATTGTATACAATGTTTACATTAGCTAAATTTAAGTAATAGTCCGAGAAAAAACTAGACGTGTAATAATTGACAATTGTTGAATCGCGGACATATACACTTTTTTAAAAGTCTGCAAATAGGCGAGCAACGTTTTAAGTATCATTGGCCTTTTTATTGCATATCGCATGTTGGAGGGTATGCTAACATCATAATTTTTCATAGATTTTGTTTAGTTCCAAAAGTATTTCATGGTTCCATTACTCACTTTTTTACTTAATATATAATTGTTGTAATAAATTTTAGGCATATTCTTGCAATATTTTCTTATTCTAATGAACTCTATATAATTTGGTAGGGATCTCTCATCTTCGTATTTTTTACGCGAAAGTTTTTTTTTATTGGATTAATTCTTTGTTAGACCATTTCGGATGCTTTGATTCTTAGAAATGAATTAATTAAGGGTAATGCATGATTTAAGCATTTCCAAGCTGTTGACAATGCTACGATGTCGAGACAAACAACAACGGATTATTACAAGACGGGATAAACTAATAGAAGGGAGAAGAACAGCAGGTAAAGGGATTAGTTTAAGTATTCAATTAAAATAAAGTGGGGAAGATAATGAGCGTGAAATTCAAGGATGTCGAGAAACTAGACACATCACCTGTTTCTTCCTTGGCTCGCCTGATGAACTTGTGGCAGTCGACACTGGAATCATTTATCACAAACTCCCCACACCATAATACTTAGGAATACTATTTGCTGAAGCTTATTTAATCAAATGTAAAGCTCAGTGAATCTTCACCTAAAATATTTGTCTTTTCTGTGATGTAGTTTAGAAAAAATTTGAACGTTTATTTTGACTAAAGTAATTGGATGTGAAAAAGAAATCTCAATACTAAAAATTATTTGGGTTAGGAGTGCGGACGTACGGACATCGACGAAATTAAGTTTGTATATCGATGGGCGCAGACAATTTTAAATATAGTTATATAAAAATATTCGTAATATAAATTATTGTTAGATGACATTTTCAATTATGTTTTGCATGCAATGCGATAATAATAATAAATAATAGTTTAAAAAATACGCCAAAAATAAAGTTAGAAAGTGAGCAGGCATAGTCAAGATGGCTTCGAATAAGGGCAATAAAAGAAACTTAATGCAAGCAAGGTGAGCACCCCACCAAACGTCAGTTAATCATAAAATTACCATTTTGGTATTGTATTCGGTATTTTTGTATATGAGATAATTCTGCATAACGGTAAAAAAGAGAATTGGCTTTCCGAATTCTTACTACCTTGGAACATTCTCATCCAACCAAGGACTTGGAGGGAGTTTTTTTCAAGAGGTTTAGTTTTAGGTGGATGATTTTATTTATTTATTGCAGTTGTGAGCTTTGATTTGAAATCTTTATAGTCATATTTGATCTTTATAGGTAATACATCGGTGGCTGGTAATTTTTGTAGAAACTTGTCCATACGTGAGTGAAATTCGCCCCATTTTGTGTGAATTGTTTAAATCTTAGTTGAAATATGGGACTTGGAAATAAGTTTCATAAGTGATGGTGATTGGGAAATGATCACTTAATTGTGATCTGCCTTTCAAAAGGAAAATGAAAAAATCCCGCATTAAAATAGGTGGATGGAGTGAACCACGTCTCCTAGATAGCAGCCACAGAAACAAGGTTTTAATTTAATAGTTAATGAGAATAGATTTGTTAGCAATAGCATTTCGGCTATTCCACTGAAGTTTTCTGACATTTTTTTGAGTAATTTTGAAAATATTATGGTAGTGCGGAAATAATAGAAGCGACGTTAGACGGTAGATTAGATTGAGAATAAATTACGTTAACTAGAACCAAAATAAGAGTTTGAATAAATGAACAATTATCATGAGAGAGATCTTCAAAAAGGTTGTGAGTGTTGTTTAATATTCATAATTGTTTGCGCCCCCATTTGTGGCATTTGACAGAAATGAACCATTGGGGTTTAAAAGTACTGAGTTGTTGTTGTTGCTGATGTATCCAGGAGCCGGTTTAGAGATTGAATCAGAATAAGTTGTTATTAAAGAGGGGAGAGGGTTGGATGAAGAGTTGTTGGATAAAGCCTCAGCAAATGATTTTTTGATAGGCGGGAATAGTCTAGAAGTCTGCAGAAAAGACAAGTTCTGAGAGGCCATAGAAATTTTTTGATGGCAAAATGAGAGCCCGAGCAGTTGAAACATTTGGGTGGGGAGGAAGAAGGACATTGGTCAGCTGAGTGGTTTTCTCCACATTTAAAACATCTGGCCGGGATCAAAACGGCAGCGATTGAAACATTGAGTGGTGGGATAAGTGTATATTTCAACAGGTAATGAGTTGAAGAATAAGTATATATCAGAAGGAAGAGATTGTCTTTCAAAGGTGATGCCGACAGATTGGGAGGGTTTCCATGAAATGTTGCCGTAAGAACAGTCTTTGTAATTTAGCCTCCTGGCTTTTATGGGATTGCCGATATATTAGGGGGTTGAGAGTGAAGACAGTATTTCTGCGATGGACAGTAACCAGGCCAATGCGAGTATCATTAAACGTGGGAATGTAAGCCTTTTATAATCTGAAGATATGGTAAAGTTTTTAACGAAGTTGTTGACTGCTGACCCCGTGAGGAACTCTAAGGAGATTTGGAATCGGACTTACTAGGAATTTATCAAATTCAAGCGTATACTATGTACGGGCCACGGGAATGAGGAGAATAAAAGTTAGTTGGAGGAGGTCGAAGAAGTGTTGGCGGGGACTGTGACGTCGAAGTCGGGTCTAGTTTTATTGGGTAAGAAGGGCTAAACTTCATTTTTTAGTTGACGTTAGAACGAAAAATTCAGTGCCCACCATCCGGGGGTTCTTGGGGGATCTAGGGCCTTTCGCATGGGGTACAGAAGGGAGTTTTTCAACAAAATCCTACTCCATTATTTTAAAAAATCCTGAAAATTACAACAAAAAGGGTATAGAAGGGACAGAAGAAGGAAAATTTTATAGATATTTATTTATTTATTTTCACATATACGGCACAACATGTGCCATTCACAGATATCTGGGAATCAGCGGCTAAAAGTGACTACTGGAAGATCAAGGGGAGGCAAGGCACCCAACACTACACATTTTTTTGGGTACAAAACAGAAAAATATTGGCTTTTTGGATAATTTTTTGAAAAAGCACAACAGAGTAATTGATTGTAGCGTCGAAGAGAATTTTTATTTTTAAGAGGATTTTTATTTGTACACCAAGATAACCACATGATGATAACCAAATGTTATTGTTGCAATCAAAAAAATTTAAAATGTTTAAAAATATTCTAAAACCTTGCTAACTATTAAATGTTGCTTAGGAGATTGGACTTCTATTTTAAAATTAATAACCTTGTAACAATGAATAATCATGTAATATTGGTGTGTTGTATTCCTGTTGCAGGAGTTCAATGTATCCGGGAGTAAGGACTCCGGGTCGGTGGGGCCAGGGGAGCCGCGTCACCCCGCAGCCCGCCTGGCACGCACGCCCTCCATCTCCTCCCAGAGTAGCCTCGAAAGCAGCGCCAGCAGAACGGTGAGCCATTTATTCTGCAACGTCGGTGAATTACTGTTGTAATAACTATTCTTCTTCACTTTCAACATTTTAATATTATTCTACTTCTTAATAGCCATCTTATTTTTACCATTCTTCTATTCTTATTCATGCGTGTCTTCTTATTGCCTTTTTTATAATTCATCGTTTTTTACTTTATTTATTTTTTTATCTTAGCAATGTTCTTCTTCCGCATGACCATCTTCTTCTTACCCTTATTCATCCTTATCTTATTATCCTTTTTCTGGTTCATCATCTCCTTTTTTTTCAGCCCGGTAATCTACCTCTTCTTCATCACCACTTTCCTTGTTAATCTTTTTCATCTGTATCTTCTTTTTTTTTCTAAAAGTGTTGAAAATTGCATGTTTTACTTTACAACTTTAGTCAGTTATGTCCGGAACGAGGGCGGATCTAGAACTCAAAAGGCAGTCAACAAACATAACCAAGGGTTCCTTAGGAGAGAAGGGGGGAGGGGGGACAAAAACCTATTTTGAATGTGAATTTTAAATGCAAAATTTCACACCAGAGGAACTGTAGCGCTATCTTTTTCTTAGAAAATAGAATTTTAAATTTGAGGCCAAATACCCATAGGCAACTGAGTTTGGGGGCACACTTTGAAAGCCATAAACATTAACAGGAAACCTCATAAAAAGTTTTCATAGTATTAAAAAAAATCCATTTGAACCGTATTTAGTCTATGATTTGAACCCATTTTTTAAATTTTCAATTTTATTTTATCATTTTTCGGCCACTTAAGGGTGAAAAAAAAACGTTCGGAGCCAGGTCCACGCTTGAACGCATTTCAAAAAACGTTAAACAATTTATATTACTAAACCCCCAGTGACCGATTTTTTCCGAATTTAAAGGGAAAAATTCTAACCTCGAATTTACTCGAAAATTAAAGCTCAAATTAAAAAAGTTATACCCCAAAATCGACTTCAAATGTTATTTAGATTCACCAGTTTCCCGCTTGTACTACGGATTTCCGGACACGGACATGTGTGTAAGTGTTTATATTTATTAATACTCGGTCACAATCGAAAAACGGCATGAGTTATTTTCATTGTTAGTTGGATGCTGCATTTTTCACAAGTTTCGCGAAATTCAAAATAAACCAAATAAAGAGATAGCACAAAGCGGTCTGGTCTCGTCTGGAGGGAGAGAAATTGAAAAATTATTCCAAGATATTACGTCTGTTTCCAGGAAAGAGACGTAATGAGAAAACGTGACAGGAAAGGTAATTACCTATTTAAATTTATTGGTAATACTCAAATAATGGAAATGAAAACTTTATTTATGATTATTTCTTCTCAGTAATTCATTTCGCTCAGAGCTCCGAGATTTAGTGAATAATCGTAAATGAAAATCATCTTTTTTGTATATTTTTCATTTCTGTAGTGAAATAATTTATTACAGGGTGTTTTGAAAAAAATTGGTGTTCATACAACACATAGGTTGGTACGTGTTGATATTCAATATTCAAACTACATTAATCAACATTCATTATATGATTTGGTTTTTCACGGCCAAAAGCATTATCGTGATTTATTTTTGGGGTATTATGACGTGTTGCGTTTCGGGAAGCGTTACGAGGACCATCATCAGGGCAGATATCTATATTGTGGTGAAGTGTATTGCAAGCTGAGATCCTCGTGGGGATGGTATTTCAGTATAATGAGATAAAATTAATATCGTTTTCGGCGTTTAGATTTGGTGTAGCTATCAAATACCGGATACCAAGAACTATAAACTTAGCCCCGTCTTCTATATTAGAATGTAAATGAGGTTTTTGTAGATTTCAAAAGCCTCTATAATTAGACGTGCTTGATGCTCATGTTTTGGGTCTTCCCAGAACTCCAGTAACAAATAAAATAGGTGCACTTCCTCAGAAGGCAAAATATATCAAAAATAAATTATACACGGTGTCCGGAAACTCGTAGTACAAGCGGGAAACTGGAGAATCTACACCACATGGGGAACCCAAAAAAACATAAAGTTTTTTGATTTGAGCATTTTCATCAAAAAAAAAAAAAAAAAACCAAAATAAAATATTTTTCGGCTATTTTAGGGTTAAAGTTTTTTCTGGTGTTTAGGGTTGAATAACAGATGTTTTAACCCTGCAGAGCAGAAATATTTTATGATTACACCGGGTTAAATGAAGGGTGATTTCAAAATAATGCTTCAAATCCGAGTTTCTTCATTTGTTTTACTTTCAAATAGTTTTAATTAGTTGGGTACTTTGATCTTCAGTAATAATTTATAAGAATTTGATTAAAAAAAAAAAAAAAAAAAAAAATCAACTTCAAACTCGATTTACTCGATAACGAAAGCTCAAATAAAAAAAAATATACTACAAAATCGACTCCAAATGTGATGTAGATTCACCAGTTTCCCGCTTGTACTACGAGTTTCCGGACACCCTGTATATACACGATGAAATTAATCATCATTAAAATCATTACAATATTTGTTTTCAATGCAATCACACTTTCTTGCTGACAAATCGACTTATGTATGTTTTTTCAACATACATTTTTCTTGCATTATGTTATGTTTTTCTTCTTTTGTTTCACTTTGTAATTTACCTCTTGTATATTTTGAACGTTCACAAAAATTACTATAAAATTAACGTACTAAAAAAACTTGACATGATACAAATTACCATGTACAATGTCACCTTAGAACGGGGTACCTCAGTAAGGTCATATTCTTGTCAACAATTAATGTAAAAAACAATAAAAAAATAAAAAAAATTGAGAGCAAGGTTTAAACCGGAAATTGTCTCCGTTTATTATGAAACAATATAAGCGTGTTAGACAAACATAATAACAAATATTGTTGGTGTTTAAAAAACATGAGTTTGTTTTAAATTTATTTCTCTCTTAAAAGAATAATTCCCGAGGCTTCCCTCAGGTGTTAAACAGTGGTGCGAATACGTTAATTTATTAGGGTATTAAAACATGACCCAAAGGCGTTAGAAATGTTTAGACCGCCTCACCACTGACGTAAAACAAATTATTAATTTTGTAATATTTAAATAAATGATTTGCCAGAGAGAAGAGTTCTTTGGACTCTCATGTAAACGGCGTCAAAGTCACCTTGGGGGGTACAGTTTCAGAGATAATTTAAATGCGAACTAGAATTACACGCAGTAATATAATTTCGTGGAAATATTGAAGTAATTCGAGAACAACCTCTGTGGCGAATTGATCCACGGAAGGTCTACTTAGTTCACAGTAGTAAAATCCCTTCGAGAAAAAAAAAAACCCTGCAGTATATTATTTTTATAGCGTCACTCAGTACTCGTACTACATTCTTCCTATCTACCATTTAGAAACATCCGCTGTTTGATCTACCATTATTGCTATGCAGCTGGACAGAATAGTAGATTAGGCTAGTCTCTCAGAATATGCGCCTCTAAGATAATTTAAAAGAATACAACTCTTGTTGAATTTGGCAGCCACTTCTGGTCTAGAGCCCCAAAATACCTAAAAATACCCTTGACTGTGTACAGAAACGGGAGATCCATATAGAATATATTCATATATCTTTACAAACGGATTACAATCTTTAGACCACAGGCGTCGGGTATATATGCTCTCCTTGTCCTACCGGTATTACAAAGGCAGATGCTCCGAGGAACTAGCGTCATTGATCTCTTCATCGCCGGTGAGAGTGCGCCCAACACAAGTACACGGTTGACATTGAATTCAACAGCTCGGCTGTGGAACGATTTTCCGTCCTCTGTGTTTCCTCCCCATTATAACATGGGTCTCTTCAAGATCCATGTCCACTCCTTCCTCACCTCAAAAACATCATCCACACAACATCCCAAAGATAGGCCCTGAGGGATATTATTTTCCTCAGAGCCTCCTGTGTGGAGAAGTCAAACCATACGAGAGTCCCAACACTCTCAACTGCTTCCAACCGTCTGGAGCCAGTGAGACTATGGCATCCCCTTTGGGATATGTTGTGAGGCTGAAGGTATTGGGGAGGGGAAGGAGATAGGGAAGAAGAAGGTGGGGAAGTATCTGGCCATTCCGATTTGGTCACCAAACACGGCCCAAGCCATTTCAAGCAACGTTTCAATTATGAATAGTGGTCTCACACCAGGGGGATACTGAGAGTATCTTCCACTCTGGAACGTGCCGCAAATAGACTGTACATTACTGTACGGGACCAAGTTAGTGAAGCCCGCACAAATACTGCAAATTCAATAGGGCACCGGCACACATTGACACCTTGATCTGAGAGTTTTTGCAGGGGCAGTAGGAAAACATTAAATCAAACAAGTATTACTTTCCCGAGAACTCTCGGATGAGAAGTGCCTGTTTGTACCAGTTACTTCTCTATTTATTGGACAAAATTATACATTAAATTTCACACATGTTCAATGAGAGTAATTAGCGATCACCCTTATCTCTTCACTGTGTTGAACAAAACAAAAACATTAGTTTTTAAATGTATGGTGGCTCCGAAAATCCATTAATATTAACTATAGCAGTCGCACATTAAGGATGTGGAATAATATTATAGTATCATATTTATTTTGACGCAGATATCTAAATGGTTTTATCAAAAATATTAAGGACATCGTAAAAACTTGAGATCTTGTTATCTCATAATGACTTTGGCTCTGCACGTCCGATATACTCCCCACGGTGCAGTCTCTGCTGCGCCCAGCTACTCCGTCGGGCGTGTTCTGTTTCATCCCAGCGTCTCGTGTTTGCAGTTGATGTCATTGCAAGGGGTTTCGGCTAGGCAGGTGTTGTCGTGCTGGTGATTGGATCGGCTGGTGTTGTTGAAGCAGGTAGTATGACGGCGATTTTAATGGCCGGTCTAACATATATTCCGGAACTTGTCTGGATACGGGCTGTCCTGACTTGTCCGTCGGCGGCGGGCACGGCCTCAAGGACGCGGCCACGCGGCCAGCTGTTCCGTGGCAGCGTGGAGTCCATAATGACCACCAGGTCATCCTTCTTAATGGGTGTGACCGGGTTGTGCCATTTTTGCCGAGCTGCCATGGTGGGAAGGTATTCTAGAAGCCACCGCCTCCAGAATATGTCTGCAAGTTGCTGGCCGATACGCCACTGGCGGCGAAGGCATATTTCCTCTTCCTTTTTGCCAAACATGGACAAGAGGGGACGCTTTCCAGCCGACCCTAGAAGAAAGTGGTTGGGGGTCAAAGGCTCTTCGTCGCGTGGGTCAACTGATATGTGAGTGAGTGGTCTGTTGTTCACTGTGAATTCAGCCTCTGCCAGGGCCGTGAGTAAGGTTTCTTCTCTAGGTGCCCGTTCCTTAAGTGTGGTGCTCAGGGCTCTTTTTACTGACCGTACAAGCCTCTCCCAAGCTCCCCCCATGTGGGGCGTCATTGGAGGTATGAAATGCCACTCAATGCCCTGGGTGGCTATGGCATCAAGCATTCTGGCATCGTGGCTCAATGATACCAGAGCGTCTCTCATCTCTGCATCGGCTCCATGAAAATTTGTTCCGTTGTCGGAGTACATGGCTGCGGGTTGTCCCCTTCGCGCAGTCATCCGCTGTATGGCCATGATGGCTGAGTCTGCGGTCAGTGAGGCGGCCAGTTCTAAGTGAATGGCGCGGGTCGAGAGACAAGTGAAGATGGCTCCATATCGTTTTTCCCGATGTCTGCCAACCGTGATCTCCATAGGCCCGAAGTAGTCGAGTCCGCAATGTGTAAATGGGCGGATGTGATGCATCAGTCGAGGTGGTGGTAGCGCCCCCATTAGTGGTGGAGAGGGTTTGCTTCTCCTTATGTGGCAGGTGGGGCAGGCGTGTGCTATCTTCCTGCTTGTAGTGCGCAGACGCAGTACAAAGAAATCGCCCCGCACCTCTGCGACCGTCTTCTCCGTGCTGGGATGGTCCGCCTTCTGGTGGTAGTGGCGAATCAGGAGCTGAGTGTACGGGTGGTCTCCATCCAGGATGACGGGAGTCCGTGCTACACACTTCGTTTTCGCTAGAGCTCGCAGCCGGGTACCCATCCGCAGGGCGCCGTCTTGTCCGAAGAAGGGGTTTAATGGGTTCAGACGACTACCAGTCGGCAGCATTTGGCCTTGCTTGAGGGTGGTCATGTCAGTATTGAAGGCGTCCTCCTGAGACCTTTTTATCCATCTGTCTTCCGCCTCCTTGATCTCCTCCGCTCGCAGTGGGCCCCCTACAGATTTGTTAACTTTCATCCGACATTGTTTCACAAAGCGGAGAACCCATGCTGTTGCACGAATCAGCCGTTGCCATGAGGAGAATCTCTCGATGGATGGTAAGGCTTCCCTTGCAGTTGATAGAAGGCCGACGTAGTGAGGCTTAACCTCTAGTGTCTGGTCGTCGGGCCTTTTGACAGGTGCACGCTCTTTTGGCCACGCACTCTCAGGTAAAATGATAAAGGCCGGGCCGGTAAACCACCTTCCTTTGGGTGATAGGTCGGGCACATCTGAGTCCCTTGTACCGATGTCAGCGGGATTGAGCTTGGTTGGCACCCATCTCCAGTCGAGTATGTTGGTTAACTCATCTATTTCGCCCAGTCTGTTTGCCACGAAGGCAGAGTACGTACGTGGGTCAGTTCGTAACCAGCACAATACGGTTGCAGAGTCTGTCCAGAAGTACGTTTGGGATATACGGGCCTGGCTTTCCTTGTGGATGGTCTGGGCTAGTCTTGCCGCGATGAGTCCGGCTTGTAACTCAAGGCGGGGAATGGAGAGGGGCTTCAGTGGCGCCACTTTGCATTTACTGGCCAGAAATGTCGCCTGTAGGGATCCATTTACTTCTTCGGTGTAATAGGCGACAGCGCAGCAGGCTTGTTCTGACGCATCGCAGAAGAGATGTAGGGTCACGCTGTTCTGCTTGAGATGGAGGCAGCGTCTCGGAACTGAAATGCTGTGTGTATTCAACAGGCTCAGCCATTCGGTCCACCTCTGTGTATGTTCAGGGGTAATGGGGTTGTCCCAGCCTATACTCGAGCGCCACACGGCCTGCAGCAGTATCTTCGACCGGATTGTAAGGCAGGAAATGAAGCCTACTGGGTCGAAGATTTTCATTACTATTGAGAGCAGCTGCCTTTTCGTGGGTCGCGTGGCCACTTCTGGGGTGATCGCCTCTTGGAATGAGTACAGGAAGTTATCAGTGGATGGGTCCCAAACTAGTCCGAGCACTCGTTCCGTCTCCGTACCTCCACCGCTGATCCGCACTGTGGAACTGGCCCGGTCTTCTGTGGGAACACCGGCTATGGCAGCTGGACTGTTAGATGCCCAGCTAGTTAGGTGGAATCCTCCTTTCGCGAGGAGGGTGCTCACACCGTGGACGAGTGAGGCAGCCTCCTGACAACTGTCTACCGCATCTAGGTAGTCATCCATGTAGAATTTAGAACGAATGGCTGCTGCGGCAATCGGGTTTTCATGTTCGTATTCCCCGGCTACCTTGTTCCGGACGAACTGGGCGCTGCTCGGTGAACAAGTGGCTCCGAACATCATAGATGACATCTGGTAAGTATCAGGTTCGTGTTGGTTCGGTAATCTCCAGAGGTAGAGTTGGGACAGCTGATCCTCCCGCCTTATCTTGATCTGCAGAAACATTTCCTTGATATCTGCGGCAATGGCGATGTTTCCCTCTCGAAAGCGCAGAATATTCCCTAAGAGGGAAGACAGCAGGTCAGGGCCGGTAAGCAGCTGGTCATTAAGGGAGGTCCCTCGGCATCGACTGGCGGCGTCAAACACTATCCTGATCTTCCCTGGCTTATTGGGGTTTGTCACCGCAAAGTGCGGCAGGTACCATTTTCTGGGTGCGGTTGTTGACGCTTCCAGTTTAGACAGCTTCCTGGCGTATCCTTTGTTGACCAGCTGGCTCATCTTGTCGCTGTAGGCTGCTGCCAGATTCTGATCTGCTGCCAGCTTCTTCTCAAGGGAATGAAGTCGTTTCAGCGCGCACTGCCGGTTGTCAGGCAATGTGGCTTCCGGATTACGCCACAGGAGGCCAGTTTCCCACCTCCCAGTGCGAAGAGGCCGGGTAGTCGTGTTCATTAGTGCGATGGCCCTTTGTTCGCTTGCCTGGGTTCTCACCGCGGCAGTTACGCCAAGAGAGTCGACGGCAAAGTTGCATTTTACCAATTCTCTTAGGCGGATATCTGCGGCTGATTCAATTTGTAGTGCCAGCGTCGTGGATTTATTGTCACTGCCAGTCCCGACACCCCCATGGGCGATCCACCCCAGTGCGGTTCGTGACATTATTCGCGTAGTGTCATGGTCTTCGCGCACTTCCCGTGAAACGATCAGATGAGCATTGTCTTGCCCTATCAAAAGTTTTGGGGTGACAAGGTTTCCCTGGGCCTGTTGTTCTGGCAGGTTGAGGTCGGAGATCGTGTTGGCGATGATGTGGTAGGTGTCACTGCTATCACATCCTCTTATGGTCAGCTTCACTCGGCGGGAGAGTGTGTCAGAGGTGCACATCCCTTTGGCGCCATGGATCCGTATGCCGCGGACTGGGCCGCTCACCCCGATCCGTGTCGCGATGTCAGCGTCGACAAGTGTCACAGTTGAGCCTTCGTCGAGGAGCGCGAACACCAAAACTTTGCTTCCTTGGGGGACGCCCAACATAACCTGCACAATTTTTAACAGCACGCTCCGGTCCGTCGTCTGGCGTCACAAGTTAACCTCACCGACAGCACCTTCCGGTACGAACTGTGGGTCATGAAGCAAACGGTGATGTGGTGATCTGCACCCTCCTATGCCGCACCATGCCTTGGTTTTACAGTCCCGTGAGTGGTGTCGATCCAGACACTTACGACACAGGTTCTTCTGTCGCACCATTGTCCACCGGAGGGCGAGACTTTTCTCCGCGAACTCGGCGCACTCGCGAGTTTTGTGGTTGCCACCGCACTGGCCGCAACTTTCACTAGACAGTTTGCGTTTACGCGTATTGTTCATTTTATTTTCGCAAGGCTCACTCCTCTTACGCGATGTAACAAATTCAGCGGGTCTAGAGTCTGGTTTAACTTCTTCATCGTTTACTACATGCACCTGCTCGGTCCGTCGCGGTCGAGGTCGCACTGGGTCGATCATCCCGCTGTTGGGTATAGCGTTAGCCATACTTTTCAGAAATGCTGCCAGCTGAGTTATTGTAGCTAGACTCGTAAGACCACGTGTCTCATACAGCCAGGTCATCCGTAGCGTAATCGGCATCTTTGTTGTGATGTCATTCAGTAGGGTGGGGTTGGTCAGGTATCCGTCAGTCCTAAGGATCCTAAGTGATGTCACCAAGTTCTGGACGGTTCCGGAGAAGTCTGCCAGGTCCTCAAGGGTTGCGTCTATTGTGAGATACGGCAGCTTTTTCACCTTTTCCAACATCAGCGTGGCTATTGCGCTGGCGCCACCGTATCGCTGCTCGAGGACAGAGAGGATCTCTGGAACTTGAGCGGGATCCATGAGGAGAGGGCCGACTGCATCCCGAGCCTTCCCTTTTAGTGCACGCTGCAGCCGGATGAGGTTTTCAGATGAAGTCATTCTGCAAGTGGTTGTGGATTGGGTGTACTGGGCTTTCCATGTGGGCCACTCGAGCGGGTCACCCAGGAAGAGGGGAAGATCCTTGGCCGTGGTCTGCCTTGCGATTAAGGCGGCCATCCGTGTATCGTCCTCTATCGTGCGAGGGCTTTCTTGGGCACGGGACGTGCGAAAACCCTCTGCTATTGCTGAGGTGATCTGGGACAGCTGATCAGCGCCTTTTTGCACCCACTCGTGAGTGTGCTGTGCTGTCTCATCGGCCGTAGGCAGTGGCGGAAACAGTGGTGAAAAAACCTGACTCGTAGGGAATTGCTGCGATCTGTTATGCGTAAATTCCACTTCTCCAGGTACTGCTGCTTGGGGCTGTCGCTCGGGGTACTGTGGTAGAGTATAATCGGCTATGGGAATGCTTGCCACGGGTGCCGTGTGTCCCGTAGTTTCCGACAGTATGTGCACTGAGCGTGCATTCGAGGCGGGTCCGGGTTTTATGATAGCGTGGCCAGCATTTGAGGCGGGCCGTGTTCCCGGCAGTGTACGCACCGGGCATGCATTCAAGGCTTGCCCGGGTGCTGTGATAGTGTAACCGGCTTTCGAGGCGGGCCACACTCCAGGCGCTGTTTGCACCGGGCATGCATTCGAGGCTTGCCCGGGTGCTGTGATAGCGTAGCCGGCATTCGAGGCAGGCCACGCTCCAGGCGCTGTTTGCACCGGGCATGCATTCGAGGCTTGCCCGGGTGCTGTGATAGCGTAGCCGGCATTCGAGGCGGGCCACGCTCCAGGCGCTGTTTGCACCGGGCATGCATTCGAGGCTTGCCCGGGTGCTGTGATAGCGTAGCCGGCATTCGAGGCGGGCCACGCTCCAGGCGCTGTTTGCACCGGGCATGCATTCGAGGCTTGCCCCGGTGCTGTGATAGCGTAGCCGGCATTCGAGGCGGGCCACGCTCCAGGCGCTGTTTGCACCGGGCATGCATTCGAGGCTTGCCCGGGTGCTGTGATAGCGTAGCCGGCATTCGAGGCGGGCCACGCTCCAGGCGCTGTTTGCACCGGGCATGCATTCGAGGCTTGCCCGGGTGCTGTGATAGCGTAGCCGGCATTCGAGGCGGGCCACGCTCCAGGCGCTGTTTGCACCGGGCATGCATTCGAGGCTTGCCCGGGTGCTGTGATAGCGTAGCCGGCATTCGAGGCGGGCCACGCTCCAGGCGCCACGGGGGCTTGGGTAGTTGTGAACCTGGAATCGGCAGGTTGGTGGCCTGCTTGCAGTGCGGCGGATGTCTTTGTTGCTGCTGCCAGGGCTGCAAGTAGGTTGGCGGTGTGCTTAACGTGCTGCTTCTCTCGAGTGCGCAACTCACGGCGCAACATTTGTATTGCATCCTCAGTTGACTCTGACCGTTGGTCATCATCCTCTCCGTCGGACTCCTGGGGGGCCGGGGAACTGTGGGTCAGGATGGGACCCCAAGCTGTGGTTGATTGTTCAATGGAGTCCGAGGCAAGCATAGCTTGATCAGCTTGCTGGGGTGCATCTTGGCTAATGGGAACATCAGTCGGAGAGTTGGAAGTAGGGTCCGGGGCTCGGCGAGACATACGTTTGTCTCGGTCTGCGGGAACGCTGGTTGCTGATCGCGACGCCCCGGATGACGTAGAGATTTTATGGCCACTGCGAAGCGAAGGCATCTTTACTGAAGCACGATTAAAGGCGTAATGCGTAGAACCGGCACGAAGGACCAATTTGTACGGGACCAAGTTAGTGAAGCCCGCACAAATACTGCAAATTCAATAGGGCACCGGCACACATTGACACCTTGATCTGAGAGTTTTTGCAGGGGCAGTAGGAAA
Source organism: Hesperophylax consimilis (assembly GCF_061612785.1). Lineage (NCBI taxonomy): Eukaryota > Metazoa > Arthropoda > Insecta > Trichoptera > Limnephilidae > Hesperophylax > Hesperophylax consimilis. The sequence continues at coordinate 18,835,672 of NC_142840.1, read as the reverse complement.
ACATTAAATCAAACAAGTATTACTTTCCCGAGAACTCTCGGATGAGAAGTGCCTGTTTGTACCAGTTACTTCTCTATTTATTGGACAAAATTATACATTAAATTTCACACATGTTCAATGAGAGTAATTAGCGATCACCCTTATCTCTTCACTGTGTTGAACAAAACAAAAACATTAGTTTTTAAATGTATGGTGGCTCCGAAAATCCATTAATATTAACTATAGCAGTCGCACATTAAGGATGTGGAATAATATTATAGTATCATATTTATTTTGACGCAGATATCTAAATGGTTTTATCAAAAATATTAAGGACATCGTAAAAACTTGAGATCTTGTTATCTCATAATGACTTTGGCTCTGCACGTCCGATATAATTACTTTAAATGAGTGTTTTGTGAAATAACACAACATTCACAAAATAAAATTTGCTCTCGCACAACCCGCGTCCTCCAGCTTGCTTGTCGAGAGACTTTACGTAATTCATACAAACAAACAGCAGTTCTCAACTACTAAGTGTTCTTAATTGATTTGACATGATCTGTTACTTGTACTTTAGTGATCTGCAGTCGTGCTCGGAAACGGTAACAAGTTGTCGACATTATCCATAAATTCTTTATCGATCAACCGGTGCAGATCAAACGTTGACGAACAACATGATGGCTGACTTGGAAATGCTGGAAAATATGCATTGATTTTAGAAAAAAAAATCAATGCATAATCGGAATTAGAATAGCCTACAATAACTGTATTGATATGGAAAATAATAATAAGGGACTGATTCAAATAAGTATTGAGCTTGGGAGAGTTTTCCAGTTGCATCATTCTTGTTCCAGTTCTGCACGAACCACCACGTTGATCATAATACAGTGAGCCAGCAGCGGTGCAAACGTCGCTGCATGAAATATGGTGCGAATAAGTATTCAAGTACAGGGTTTTCCAATAAGAAGTGTTGTTTTGAATAGCCCGCTATTTCGGTAGATGTTAGTTTGAAGCTATCATTTTTTGACACTTGACAAGTAGAAACTAAGCCATTAGTAAAAATGGAACGATACACGCTTCAACAACGCTTTGAAATTATTAAAATTCACTTGAGTGAATCAAATGCAAATCATCTTGAGTGATGAGGCCCATTTCGTCGACAAGCAAAATTGTCGCATCTGGGGCTCTGAAAACCCAAGAGTTATTGTTGAAAAGCCTCTCTATCCTCAACGTGTTATGGTTTATGGTCCGGCGGAGTCATTGGACCTTACTTTTTCGAAAATGAGGCTGGAGCAACAGTTAAGGTGAATGGGTTGCGCTATCGAGAGATGATTAATGATATTTTATGGCCGGAATTAGATGGTATTGATCTGAACAACGTTTACTTTCCACAAGACGGCGCTACGTGTCACACAAGCAACGAAACCATTGATCTTTTACGATTGAATATCAAAATAACACCTCTTATTGGAAAACCCTGTATAAGTAATCCTATTCAAATAAGAACTGCGCTACGCTACGGCAGGTTTCCAGTTGCATCATTCTTGTTCCAGTTCTGCTGTATAATGCATGAAACATCACGTTGATCATAATGCAGTGAGCCAGCAGCCGTGTGAATAAGTATTAATAAGTATAAGTAATCCGATTCCAATATGAATTTCGCTTGGGCCAGTTTTCCAGTTGTATTATTCTTGTTCCAGTTCTGCTGTACAAAGCATGAAACACCACTTTTATCATAATACAGTGAGCCAGCAGCGGTGCGAATTAACGGCAGTTTTTCACAAATCTATCGTACCTACCGTTAAAAGCACATTATTTTAGTAATCAATTCGTGGATTGCAAAATGTTTTTGAAATTTCTACTATGGTTTGGAAGATCATGCTATAGAGAAATTGATAAAATTAATTTGTTGGCAAAACTCACAGGAACACATAGGGGATGATGTATTTTCAATTTACCTTCAGGAAATTCGATGTTTCACATTAATGATATTTTTTTTTAGAAACCGTCAAACCATCAGATATATTTTTTCATCGCGTATACAATTGGAAAAAAGTGCTGAATTACCGTTAGCTGGAATAATCTTCACACTCCTTTCACATTTGAATGCCTTGAAAAAACTATTAAAATGACAAAAATTGTTGGCTGAAGAACTAGATTCTTGGGTTAATTGATAAAGTTGAAACGATAAATCACTGATCTTCAGAAAACATCCCGCAGGTAGCGCAGGCCAAGAAGGTTTGAATGAAATAAGAATGAATGAAATCAAAACATTTAACAAACACATATAATATATGGATTAAATATCAAAAAGGGCTATACTACAAAATAAATTTTCTACACATATAAAATAATAAAAAACATACCTACATATTATACACAACCGACCATCAATTATATACATATTGCTTAGTTTTTACAACTGCCATAATTATTTTATTTTTATTTCGTTATTATTTCTCAATATTTAATTTAAAATCGTTTTGATTAACATAATTTCAATACAGTACATTTTTATATACATACATAATTTGACACATAAAATTGTAAAATGGGAGCCTCAGCACGGGTAAATCACCCAGTGAGGCTCACATTACCAAATAATATTTTATTCAAAAACTAAAATAAAAAAAAAATTAAAAATAAGAAGAAAAGAATCCGAAGTTTTTGCCGGCAGGGCTTATTTTCTTTGCCGTTTACATAAATTCTCTCCAAGAATACGGGGCCGGCCCTGAGCCAAAAGGCGCCTGACGATGTATTAAGTGTAATGGTACGTATACATTTGCGAACTGAAACGCGAACCAAGCCACGAATTGCGGAAAAGGAACGAAACAACTGCAAGAGGTTTTTCGCGCCCTTTGCGGTTGCTTCGTTCTTTTCCCAAAAGTTGAGGTTCAGTTCGGCAGTTCGGCTCGCGTATGTATACGCAGCATTAGGTATTATCCTTCCGTTATTATCACCTTAGCAAGTTGGCGCTCGGAGCGATCTGATCCAATGCTGGCCCTGCAAGAATATCAATGTTTCTGTGTCGTTTGTAGCGCTTACTTACGCTACTTAGTATAATAACCATGGGTACCTACGTCCTAAAATACAAAGGACATATAGGAATCGCATAGCATACGATTATGATTTGTACATTTTTCGAAAAAAGTATCACGTTGCTGTAAACATTGAGAACACCCACATTATTTATTATTTTACATTTGCTCAAGATTTGTGCATAATAACAGAAGGTCACTTTATTTTTTAAATGGGCCATAAAATTTATGAAAAATAATGAATTCCGAGCGTTACAAAGGCTGAAGTAATTAGGTACAAAAATTATCACGCTTGTTTTGTTATTTTTAAGAGCCGGCATTTTTAGCTGTTTTATTTTGCTAATCTTTTAATTTGTCGACGGATCCTGGGCGGCCACGTTAATTAGGCAATTAAGACTTTGGTTGGTACTAAAAACAAATACGGAACATTTTGAAAAAGGGGAGCGAGGTCGTTATTAAAGAAAACTGATTTTTTTAAAGTTTGTAAGAATGTACCTTACTAACCGTAAGTCAAAATAATATTTTTTATTTATTTAATAAATATTTACACGATGATGCAGTACCTACATCTTCTTTTTACTATCACACTAGGCTGATGCCCGTGTTGTGGTAGTCATACATAAAATACTTCATTAATGAAGTATTTTATGTATGACTTATATTATTGTTATTATTATTATATTATTATTATTATATATTAAAAATGAACCTATTGAAAACATTCGTGTCGGTGATACAGAAAGTTACTTAGCACTTGCAGTATAAATCTGTATTTTGGTGAAACTGTTTTTAGTTTGAGACTGTGCTAATTTTTTATGCTTCCGATTTTGTTGTCCGGGTTAAATCTTCCCCATAGGAAAAACTAAACCCTTCCACTCACTTTTCCACAAATGATCAGCTAAGTTATTATTATTATTATTACTTATATTATTATTATTGAATGCATAAACACCAACATCTGCGATTGCCCCCCTCTAGAAAAAACAGAACAAATAAAGTATCTAGGAATCGTAATTGACCATAATCTTAGATGGACACATCACATCAAACAAATCACAAATAGGCTCCTCAGAACAATACACATTTTCCTAAATATAAGAAACATATATAAAATAAAACAATTGAAAACAATATATTTTGTACTATGCCAATCAATAATAGAATATGGAATAATTGCTTGGGGAGGAGCAACAAACGCAGCTATCACTCAAATAGAAATCGCACAGAAAACGATATTAAAGGTAATACTCAAAAAACATAAACTAACCGACACAGACCAAATATTCAAAAGCTGTGACGTACTTGATATACGCCAATTATATGTTAAAACACTACTAAACTACATTTTCGACCAAAAAAACAAACCCCAACAAACACAAAATATCACTAATAGACCGGTCAGACAAGCGTACAAAGAAAACATAAAAACTCCGACGGTAAACACTACCTTTGGACAAAGACACCATAAATACCACTCTATTAAAGCATTCAACAGTCTTCCACTTGAAACAAAAATTGAGGAAAATAAAAATAAATTCAAACACAAAATAAAAAAATGGATTAAAGAACAAAAAGACAATATTACCAAAATTCTATAACATAAAAGAATAAAACATATACACGCAACACAAAAAAATATAAAAAACACGCAACACGCACAAACACATGAATCATTATAAATGCCGATTTACATTCTCTTTTAATATTTTTCTTTTAGTGTGATAATTATATTTTAATTTTTAATCTTTATTTTTAGTTTAAATTTATCTTTATTTTAATGTTGTTTTTCTTTTTTTTAAATGTATAAATTCTTATATTATAAAATGGGGGCCTCAGCACGGGTAAACAACCCAGTGAGGCCAACATTACTCAATTAAAATATGAAATATTGTAAAATAATGGATCAACAATAAAAAAAATGAAATACAATAATAAATAGATAAAAAGTAATAATATGAAAATCTAAGATAAAAACATATTAGAATAAATAAATATATATATTATTTTTTTGAATAATTTTACGAGTTTAAGAAGTCTTTGTAGAAAGCTCGTCCCCTTTCAAATAACCAATGTTTTATTCTGGCAGTAAAAAGGGAGTTAGAATTATACGACTTTCGGTACGTATTATATATTTTCGGAGCGACGATTTGGAAAAGGGCGAAATATACGCTTCAGAGTCTGTAAATCTAAGATGGACCTAAGGGAGCAGAATATATGGCAGAGTTTACGGAGTTTTTTTACAGTGTCACTGATATGGGCTTCCCAACGTAGCTGGTTATCTATGATTATTCCCAAATATTTTACTACCTTTGATGATTTAAGGGTAGAGCACATGCAATTAATATTATGTGTGGTTTCTGAAGTGTGTAAATTGAGTGAACAGGAGTGAATGAGCAAAGGCCTAACAATAAAGGCCAAATAATAACAAGGACCTATTGTAAAAAATATCAAGTCAATTAAGTTCTAATGATTAACAGTTTTAAATAAAATTTAAATTTAACGTAACGTTCGAATTTAGAATATTCTTGGAGATCCTTTGTATGTGAACAGGCTTTGAGGCTGCTGGAAATAGGGAGGGAACGGAAATGGGGAACAGGATGGTTAGGGAGTACCTACCTGGCTCTTCAGCTTGGTCTGAAACCAATTTTATGGAACGTATTAATTTTTAATTATGTTCTTTCGCCAAGGCGATACTGAGAGCACCCACCACTCCGGAACGTGTCAGAAGTATACAATTGATGTCTATATTTTTTTATCTTAATAGTGTGTGCAATAACGTGTGGGAACGGAACACAGCATCAACCTTAGAATAGAGTACCTTCTATTGGCGGCTCGTCTACCAAGAGTGGAAGTTATGAATGACGTTATGTCTTCTACACCCCTACACCGTGATAGGCCGAGCTAGCCAGAAACGATTCATTCCGTTTCTGATTGCTGAAATTACGATAGTTCGCGAAGTGCTCCCGTGTTCGCCTCCACCTTCTCGTTAAAATATCAAAATTTTATTGATGTATTCATGGACGTCAGGAATTTTACCAGCAAATAAATGAATCTCGTTGAATTTTTCACATTTGTTAATACGCTGCCTTCAAGCTATCTGTAAGGTACTTATATTTTTTTGTATTCAGATAGCTGATTACATTTTCTAAAATAAAGTCGGCGATAGGTACAATCTAAAATATTTGGAACTGGGTTATTTTTGTGATTGAAAAAATGAACTTGCCAAGCCTGACAAGCAAAATAGCTTAACTCTAGACCAACAAAAGGTAAAACGCAATGCACAGTGCCCATTTCGCATTGCGACACAATGCGTGCGCCTTTTCATAAATGTGCACGTGAACCAAACCAAAATTGTGTTTGGGTTATTTTTCAATGGTTATGCCGTGTCTAGTCGTATTTAGTCTATGGATTGTACACATACTTGTAAGCAACTTTCTAAGCGTTCTTATTTTGGTTTAGTATCCCATACATTAAAATTAAGTTTTTATGAAATGCGCAAGCTGAGTTTCGAACTTCCTTGAATAATGAATCTTACAAAACGTCAATTCGGTGGTAATAAATGGACTAGAGGAGAAACGTGACCCAGATTCCTTTTAATTTTTTTCTGTAAACTTAACATTTTCGTTGGGTTACTACGGCATGTTGGTCCTCATTATTTAGCCAACGTTTCGAACAGCGTTACATCATCGGGGCAGATGTCATGCATTATCACATCTGCCCCGATGATGTTACGCTGTCCGTAACGTTGGCCAAAGAAGGATGAAGCGCAACACGGCATAATATGTCAACAAATAATCACGATAATACTTTTAGTCATAAAAATAATAATATCACACTAAACATGCAAATATGTAATTCTAAAATGCAGTTTTGTTATGACTGCATTTATAATTATTTTAAATATATATATATATAACAAAAGGGAAACTGTGTGACAGCACAGGACCAGGGATTATATTCGCTCTGAAGAAATGCTGCCGAAAGGATAAGGTCACGAGTGAAAGTTAATAAGTTCAGATCGCATGACTGTGGATTGATGCGGGAATGGAAAAAAGTAGGCTTTGTTTAAACGAGAATGTTGTATTATGTTAGAATAAGTAGAATTCTTCTACTGACTTATGTTTTGTTATTCATTAATTCATGTTAATTACATGCATAGGTACTTTTATTTATAGAATACTAAAATAATAAAAACATTTTTTTTCTTCAATCGGCAAAAGATAGAAACAAGCGAAAAATATAATTGAGAGAAAGAAATTAACAAAATATTAAGTCATTTTTGTGCATCGGAGATCATGGAGAAAAATAAATCATATACAAAAAAAGCTTTTTTTATGTGACACCTCACAAGAGAGCCCCTAACTGTACAGTAGGGTGGATCGATTTTTATTTTTGTTTTTGTTTTCAAATTCCAAGTTGAAAAAAAGTTGCTACTAGGTACCACAACTTACCACAAAAAGTTTTGGATTTTTAACAAAATGTTTAGGTCTCCCGCACAAGGCCTAAAGTTTTAATTTTTTTCAAAAAATATCAAATTTTTTTTTAAATTTAAAAAAATAATTTATATATAAAATATATATATTGTCTCATTTTATGCCTTCTGTAAGAAAAGTACAATTAATTCCGGTGGTTTAAACTTAAAAAAAAACATGGTTCATATATGTGCACAAAATTACAAAATTTCATCAAAATTAACGAACTTTAGGGCTTGTGCAGGAGACTTAAAATCCATATTTTATATGAAAAAATCGTTTCTTACTTATTTTTATGCCCTAATATGACTGTTTTTTTTTTAACTTGGAATAAACACAAAAGTTAAGATTTTATTTTTTTAAATTTTAAAAAAATTTGATATTTTTTGAAAAAAATTAAAACTTTAGGCCTTGTGCGGGAGACCAAAACATTTTTTTAAAAATCCAAAACTTTTTGTGGTAAGTTGTGGTACTTAGTAGCAACCTTTTTTCAACTTGGAATTTGAAAACAAAAAAAAAGTTAAATATCGATATACCCTACTGTACAGTGTAAAGGCAGGGGAGCTATGACGCCACCCGGTTGGGCAGCGTTTTGAGGCGGGTTAAGATAGGGGCTGTAGGGAGGGATTTATTAGTGCGGGTCTTGAAGAGGCCCGGGTTATATGAAGGAGGAAAAACAGTTGCCGGTAACTCGGAACAGAAGTTTTATTTAAATATAAATTCGTTGATATTATAAAATCGAACGAAAACAGTGAAGGTGTTATTTACAAAATACAAATTAATTATCGTGTATTTTTTTATTCACCAGGGTGGCCACCGCGGTTCTTCCCCCCAGATCCGCACCTTCGGTCCAGACGGGCGCAGCGTACTGGAGGGGTGCTCGGGCTCCACCCCCCCGGGCCCCCCTCGGTCCCCTTCCCCGCTGCGGGCCGCTTCGCTGGATGCGCGCGGGGCTCCCTCTCCGCAGCAGCCGCCCCACGGGTCGCTGGCCTCGTTGGTGGCCGAAGGGGGGCCCACGAGCCCCAGGGCGCCGAGGTGCCTATCGCCGCTGCTTATACCACCCAGGTAAGTTGTCTTTTATATTTCTCGTAAAATTGTAAACTATGCTCAAGTATAATAAGTCGCACAATAGGGTATTTTCACTGTCTTAAGAAAAAAATTACTTTAATTAAGACATTTTCGTTTTATTTTTACGTTAGTGAATAAATTCTCCATAACGATTTTAAATGTTTCAGTTTTCATAATTTATTTTCAGGGCGAAAAGTTTTATAGTGATTTGTTTTTGGGGTATTATACCGTGTTGCGCTACCTCTTTCTTTAGTCAACGTTTCGGACATAAATTGAAATTCATAAAAATAATAGCCATAAATATTAATAGAGACGATGGAGCTATAATATATCTTGGTATCACCAGTTAAGAATTTTTCCTCATAAAACTTATTAATGTAACATAAAATCAGTCAATTAAAAACAACCATCAGATGGTGATAGTAATAAGGCTAATCAGCCGCAGTACTAGTTAGTTAGAAACATGAAGGGTATTGTAATAAGCCCAAGCTAGTTAAAGGATTACGAAAGAATCCATATCATCAAAAAAAAAATCACAACCTAAGATTACACATCTGCCCTAATGATGGATACTACCAAAGATATTAGAAGAACAATATCTTTGGATACTACTCAATTAGAATGGGTGCGAACAACTCTGTTTGGGTTTCGGCTATTGGTAATTGGTACATATGTATACAACATCGACAGTTCTTTGAAAATTAGAAGTAATACCTTCTGAGAAAGATGATTTTTTCTTGCTTATTGTGTTTAAAGTATTTAGTTATATATTTATAGTAGGCTTGTAGGCCAATATCTCAGCAATGAAAGCATCAATTCAAGATTTATTACTGCCGAACATGGTTATAAAGAGGACGCTTATTACGAGATCAAAGCCGTAACTATCTAATTGCCCCGATTATGTAATTTATCGATACTTACTATTCATAGAACTGCTCTTGATGAGTATTTTTAATGATTCACGAATATGTACAGAAAATAATATTTAGTGTTCAATGCCGTTTAATACGTTTGTAATTGCCAATTGGTAGGATACTTGATTACATAATCTTGGAATAATAGACACGCATGAAATGTGATTAAATTTTTGTGATTGAGTCGGATTACTGTTATTACTCTTACTATTAATACTTACTCTTATTATTAATTTAATTTAGTACTCGCGCAGATCCATAAAAATCACGGAATAGTCTGAATTCTTGCGAGGTAATTATATTACAGGTAGGTACTTTTACGCTTTTCTGAATTCTAGACACATTCATTTCCAATTTTGAAAATGACACGTGATCATTCACAGACAGACTCATAACTGAAATTAGTATGTTTGATTACTCAATCCCTCGTTGAATGAAGGCTTTCTCTAGATACTTATCATGTAACGGTTTTTTTTTAATAGCAGGTTGGTTGTGGTCGTGAGTCTCACTAAACAGGATTCGTGTCATAGTTTCTATAGAATAATGCAAACTTGGGTTCTAGGTCGGCTGAAACATCAGTAAAAATGAAGGAGATGGCTTAAAATGTTCCAGCATCTCATTTAGGAAATTAAATTTGTGAAACTGGACTGCTGAAATTACCCCTAGAGCCTTTCTCTACCTATTTTCCTGTTAATCAAGTGAACGTAGCCGTTTTTCTAGATTTTCAGAGGTTATTAATTAATAGGGCTGTTCTGCCAGCAGTCAACTCTATCAAGTTACTAACTATCCTGCTCCCCTTACAGAATAGACCGAAGCAACTCGCTGGTGGAGAGCAACTGTCCCCTGCCCCCCGCAAGCCCCCTAGGCACCCTGCAGCCTGATCTGTACACTAAGCGCGAGGGCCCCCTGTTCCTCGGGGCCCCGGACACCATCCTGCAGGGACCATCCCTCGGCAGGCTTCACATGCGGCTCAAGTATGACTTCGATCGCTCTGACTTCTCAGTGCACTTGATTGAAGGTAAAATTATATCATTTATATAAATTCTTTTAAATAATAATTACATGAACATGTTATCATTCAATATTCATATTCTAGATAATATCAATGAAAATACGAAACAGACACAGAAAATAAAATGGTAAAGGTCGAAACTGGGACTCCAACCCGGGTCCTCCAGTCTTACCGGGACTGGCACTCTACCAACTAAGCTATTGCCACTTTATTAGATTCCATATTTTTTTTCAATCTCTTACCTCCATTTTTGAATTTAACATTATCTTCAGTACTATTTCCCATATGTTTGGTGTGATTGCCAATAGTGCTACCCGAATATATTTACAATCTAGCTGATGTCTCGGATATGTATATGATTTTATTTGTATGGGACATCAGTTGACTTATTCGATAAGAATATTATAAATATTTATTTTTATTAGGTACACGCTGACGTGCACCCGGCTTTGCTTGGGGTTATTAATGGTTTGGAATAAAGTTTTGATGTTGTGAATTCCAATGTACCTATAAACTGGGTGAATTTTTAAGATGGAAATAATATTATTGTAAACACTTGAAAAAGTTTACTTTTTAATAGTATTTGCTTCACTTGACCGAACCATTTCTTCTTCGGGGCGTCCTTGACTTCTTCTATCATTCACATACATGTCATACATTGTGGTTACACATCTTTCTTTGTTCAACATACAGGCGTTATTAATTAATAGGGCTGTATCGGCACTAGCCCGACAAACTTTAATCAGCTATTCCTTAGCACATTTGGAGTAAAAAATGTTATGGGCACTTTGCTGTCCGGTAGCATTTTTTTTTCAATTAAAAACAAAAAAAATAAAAATTTTCCACACTACATCACTGTCATTGGCATTACGTTTCGTGTTCAACAGCTGTTATAAGCAAGTATGTCAAAAAGCGTCTTCGCTCTTTCGCACACACTAAATAATAATAGTTAAATGAGACGAATGGTGCCGTGCCATTTCGTTGTGATTGTAAAAGTGCGCCAATATAGGTACACAAGAGGTACACACGTGCATTATTCAACGGAATTCGAATAAAATATTTGCCACATGGGTTTTCAAACTTTGACAAAGGATAAAACAGTGGTGACATGATGTGGTGAAAATATGAATAGTAATTTTTTTATTTAAAAAAAACGTTACCGGACAGCAAAGTGCACATAAGATTTTTTACTCCAAATATGCTAAGGAATAGCTGGTTAAAGTTTGTCGGGTACGTGCCGATACACCCTGTATATATGCCTCATTTTACCACAAATAATAATTTGATTCATGTCTTCCTCAGGCCTCCCCGAATTTTTCTACCATTCACTTCGTATAGTATCATGAAATACACATTGTTATTGTTCATCATTTCGACTTTAATTCGACTCTGTATCTCATTCCAGTGCAGAGATAACGTGTTAAGTCTTCCTCGAGCGTCCCCACAGTTTCTACCATTCACCTTGACGTTACTGTTAAAAAAACTTCATTATACCGTCTTTAACTCGGCATCGTATCTCATTCCAGTGCAGCTATCAAACCACTCTCTGAACATTCCTGGGACTAATAAAAACAATCTTTAAAATTTCCAGAGATATCTGTCCAGTGTCCAGTAGTTTTTAAGTCTATAGGGGACAAACAAAAAAACATTCATTTTTACATATATTGAAAATAAGTTACTTCAGCTTATAAAACTTCACTATAATATTTAATCATTGACCAAGAAAATATCGACAACCCTCAATGAAAACGACAAAAGTGACAATACCCCAGTTCCAGACTCCGTTAAGAATAGAGGTAGGGGCAGATCTAACGGTCAGCATTTCGGCAAATGCTGACTAGACCCCTGCTTGCATCGAAAAAATAAGTGTTTCAAAAACTGTCTATCACAGAAGTCAAGAAACAAGCCAAGACCTTGCTAAAATAAATATCCACTCTTGACGAGAGATATTTACAGCATCCAAAAAAATCAATTCAAACCTATTTTTTCCAATTCGATGAAGGTGAAATTTTGGAAAATTCAAGTAGTGGTCAGTCCCAATTGCAACAGTTAACTTTTTATTTTCTTTGCGAGGCTATCTGAAATTTTATCTAAATGAAGATAAAGTGCAACATGGCTTAGTACCCTAAAAATTAAACACGATAAACTGTATTAATCTGATTGCAGCCCACGACTTAGCCGGCAGCGACCAGGGCGGATTCAACGACCCTTACGTGCGACTCTCCCTGCTGCCTGAGGTAGACAACCGCTCGCGTCAGACGCCCGTGCACCGCAACGACCCTAACCCCTTCTTCGACCAGCACTTCAAGTTCCCCGTCTCACACGACGACCTGTCTGAAAAGACATTACTGCTGCAGGTCTATGACTATGACCGGTAGGTTGTAGTTATAATTTGTTTGCTGTACAGGATGTATCTGCACGTACCGAAGGATTTCTAACCAGCAAATAAATGAATCTCGTATATTTAGAGTAGAAAATGTAGATCTCATTTTGCTATACGATGATATATATTTTTTAAATTAAAAAGAAAAAAAATTGTTTCCATCACATATCGCCACTGGGTAAAGTGGGTCACGTGATACGCACTCCATCTCATTCCAGCAGCACCATACAGACGAGACAGAGCGCATATCCGATCCGTTGCGAAGTTTGGCAGTGTGTTCAGTGGCGTTGTGTAATTTTAAATTTTAAAAAAATTGTCGTATAGCAAAATGACATCCAAGTTTTAATTTAAATACGCTCAGGAATCGCTTGTTAAAATCGTGGTATATGCTGATACCTATACCCTGTATAATATTGTAAGCCGCTCTGTTATACATAAATCCATTACATGTAATTAATATAAGATTAAATTTAAAAAAGGGTTCTTCAGCGATTTACTTTTGACGAGTCGAGAATACAAGTAGATGCACTCATGATGTGCGGTTGGAAGTCTTCCGGAGCTCATTAGCAATTGAACCTTCAAATCTAACACGCAAACAAGAAAAACGGAATAGAAGCATTATATGTTTGAAATACGAATCTCGAGAAAATTAACTGCATTCCGAACACGCAAATTTCTCCGGAGCGGTTTCATTTGAGCCCGCAGGCTTGATTTTTTATTATTTAGTAGAAAACAATTGCAATCGGAACACGAGAACGGTTTTTCTCGAGTTTTCGAGTGACTACGTTATTTTGAACATGCAAATATTTACACACATTGCTTCTCGATCAAAAGGGTTTGTAGCCTGAGATGGATCATTATCAGGTCAGGATTTTTCTATATACGGTTTTCACTAATGCTGTTTTATCAATCAAACAACTTAGTAAATGAATGTATTTTGGTGTTTCCAGGTATTCTCGCAACGAGGTGACAGGCGAGGTGCGTGTGGCATTGGATGGGCTAAGCGTGGCGGGCGGTGTGGAGGTGTGGGGCGAGATCGCCCGCCAGAAACGGCCGCCCGAGGAACTGCAGGAGCTACTGCTGTCACTTAGCTACCTGCCCTCAGCGCAGCGCCTCACGGTGGTAGTGCTCAAGGCCCGGAACCTGCTGGCTCCCGGGCAAGACAGCAAGGAGTCTTTCGGTGGGTATCCCTGTTTTTATCCGACCAGAAAATTGTTATTCTTCGTACCCAAAAAAAATGTGAGGCCATGGTACAAAGATACACAAATTCCCACATTCCTTTTTATTTAAGAGAAAATAGAGAAGCAGAAAATACAGGACCAAACGAGAGTCCCAACTACTCCCAACTGTCTGGAGCCAGGGAGACTGTGGCATCCCCATTTGGGGTATGTTGTAAAGCTGAAGGTAGTGGGTAGGGGAAGCGAAAGGTGGGGAAGTACCCAGCTATTCAGAACTGGTCACCAAACATGGCTAAAGCCATTTCAAGCAATTTTTCGATTCTGTATGGTGGTTTTACACCAGGGCGATACTGAAAGTATCTTCTACTCTGGCAGGTGCCGCAAATATACTCTGCATTATTTTAAATGAATAGGTTGTGAAATAAAGAAAATTTACATGTACATGCCGGGATTTGACCCCGGGACCTCCTGATTGCTAATAGAGAGCCTTACCCCTCCACCGCGGAGGGCATTTTAAACAAAGTTTAGATTCTGAATGGTGGTCTTTCACCAAGGCGATACTGAAAGTATCTATCACTCTGGAACCTGCCGCAAATATACTCAAATGTACTATATATTATTTCGAATTAATAAATTGTGAAATAACACAATTTAACCAAATAAAATTTACTTGCGCAAACCAGGATTTGAAGCCGCAACCTCCAAATTCGTGGCCAAGGACGCGAGGACAACGAGCACCTCCTATAATGAGTAATTCGCATAATGTGAAAGTGAATTGTAATGTCATAACTTTAAGGTGAAGTGATTCCATCACGTTTCGCTGACAATTTGTGTATCTTTTTTCAGATCCATTTGTAAAAGTTTACCTGCTCGTATCGGGAAAGCGGGTGAAGAAAAAAAAAACTGCAAGCTGTAAGGATACAGATAATCCAACTTGGAATGAAGCTCTGTCGTTTAGCCTGTCTTCTAACAACATCCAAGATGCTGCACTTGAGGTAAGCAGATTTTTGTAATAATTTACCTCTATTAGATATCTATTTATTCTGCAACAACCAATTTCGAATCATGCTCTTAACACGATCAAATAAAATCATAGATATACATATAATATAGAAATTACTGTGTTCAGTTCATCATTTAATCATAAATATATTTTACTTTAGTTACTTAGTGGTAATATTCTTTTCTGAGAGAATCATAAAATCTGAATCAGATTAAAAAATAAACTGCTGTGTTTAATTTCAGTATGCGTGGATCATATAATTTGAATAACAGTTGGTTATTAATTTGGTTGGTTGTTAATTTGGGAGACGGTTCACAGGTACCACCGCCCCGGGAACCACACTATGGGTTGCCATCATCGCCCAACAATTGAATTTAAAAGCCACCTCGGGGCTGGAGCCCCACAGTACTTGATTGACAATCTATTGTTAACAGACTGATTGCCATCTCTAATGCACAGATGCAATGTGGGCATGCTGAGTCTGTTATACAGGTTTATTAATGGAGCCTGATCTACGGAGATAGCAGCATTGATCCCCGGTGCATGTGCGTGAAACTTGACGTACACGAGCGTTCACTTCCATTCACTGTTGATGTTAGCTTCATGAGAACGGGCCGCTACTTCGACTCGTTTTTGTGTAAAACGGCTCTTATGTTGAACGTGTTACCGGCATTTGTTTTTCCTCCTTCATATAATCCGAGCCACTTCAAGACTCGCATTAATAAATCCCTTCCTACAGCCCCTACCTTAACCCGCCTCACAACGCTGCCCAACCGGGTGGCGACGTAGCTCACCTGCCTTTACACTGTATAGACAGGGGCGCTCTTGTGAGGTGTCACATAAAAAAAATAATTAACAAACAATTTTCTCGCTCCTTCCAAGAGTTTGAAAAAAATTAGTTTTATTACTTTCAGGTCTGCGTGGATTTTTAAATATGAATCACAGTCAAAACTTTTGAATATAGGTACTTTCAAATCTGCGTGAATCAGAAAATCAAAATCACATATAAGCCTGCTGCTGTTTCTTTCGTTACTTACATGACTTTGTAGATTATATAATCAGAATCACCGAAAGGGCCTTCTGTTATTTACATGACTTTGTAGATTATTTACAGAAAACTCCTTCCGTTACTTACATGACTTTGTAGATTATTTAATCTGAATCACAGAAAAAACCATCTGTTACTTACAGGTCAACATAAATCATTAAATCTGAATCACAGAAAACTCCTTCCGTTACTTGCATTCTGCGTGGATTATTTAACCTGAATCACAGAACAAACCGTTTCTGTTATTTTCAGGTGTGCGTGTCCAGTGGAAGTCAAGCAGTAGGCTGGTGTTGCGTGGGGTCCACGGAACCGGGGCAGGAGGGCTCTCACTGGACCCAGATGATTCAGCAACCGAGGAAGGCCACCGCCATGTGGCATACGCTTAGATAAACCCTACGTTACTAACTTTTTATTTATTTTAAAAAATTGATTACCCCTGCATTACAATCCACGATACGCACAGTAAGACAAATAAACAAAACAGTGTATGTAATATATTTACACCATCTGCAGTTATAACATTTTCTTAAAATGATTGATAATTTAATAAAATATTGAATTCTGACCTTCCAGAACTGACATCTTAACTTACTTCTTCCTAAATTGGCTTATCTTAATCGATGTACAACTTAACGCCCTATCTATAGTATACCCAGAGAGAGGTTGTACATATTTCATCGACGATCATCCACTTCCTTCTCAACCCACTTGTCTTGTATTAAAATGAAACGGACAAGATGAAAAACAATGACATCAAGTACAACCTCTTTCTGGGAATTCTACATTATATTGACCTGAATTTTCATTTTAAAAAACCACAGACTAATTCAATATTACAAGTCAAAGTTTGGTGAGTATAAGATTTTTATAACTCTAAAACATTTTTGAAAAATATTTTATTTTAACAAATCACCCGCACTTCATAATACATATAAAAGATTATTAACTTCAAATTAATATTCTTCACTGATAATTTGAAAAAGTAAAGTGAAATTGTATAATAATATTATATTACATTATGTATGTACAAAACCAATAAAAAAAGCTTAATAAGTTTAAAGTTAAAAAAAAATATATTATTATTTATTTAACCTTTTAAATGTGTAATCTATAATCTTGGTACAATATGTGAAATGTAGGTAAATAATATAAAAAAATTTCTCTTGAATGGCCTTTCATAATTAATTATTAGAGTGTTGATTGTAAATTCTATGAAGACAGATCTTTGCCCTTGTATGTATTGGAGCTTGACCATATTAATTTACCTGAGATAAAATGGTATTTATTAATGTTTGTGTGGAGATGTCTTCTAATAATGTTAATCTATTAACTTATTTATTATAATCATCTGCTCCTATATCTTTCCTGTCAGTATAATGATCACATATTATTAATTTAGGCATAAGGAATTGAAAAGCACTTTGTTTCAAATTTTTGTTGCAAATCTGACAGTAATACAGATAGTTCTTCTTAGATATCTTAGGGTGCGTATAAACAGGACAAAATTTCCAATCCATGAATTATGGGAAAGGAACAAAGCAACCGCAAGCAGCGTTACTCACTCTTTGCGGTTGCTTCATTCCTTTCCCATAATTTGAAGCTCGACTCAAATTTTGTCCGGTTTATATGCAGCAATAATAACACAGTTAAAAATGGGAATGATCTTAAAGCGATAAAAGATACCCTGCAAAACTCTATTTAACTGTCAATAAATAGCTTCAGTTATTTAGATTGTGAGGCAATGAAAAGTCATTGAAAAAGCTACTGAAATGTTCTTGAATTTAATGGAAAATACTTTTTACAAATTTAAAGAGCTGATTATTTGATATTAAATAGATATCTATTTCTCAATATACAAACATTTATCAGAAATGGATAAATTTATCTCTGGCGCGATATATTTAATATTTGGCTTGAGCTCAAGATAAAATATATTGCATAATTGAAAGGTTTACATTAATAAGATCAACAAAGGAAATAAAAATTAAATTGAAATTGGTGCCATCGCTGTTCTTATTCGTGTATTGAATATTTATCTGCAAAGGGAACTTAATTGTGTATTGTCAAATCATAAATTCATTTCAAAGACAATAAAATAAATTTTACATAAAGTAATACCTAACTTAATCTTAATCAATTAATCAAAGCTCTTTAATGTGTTGTACACAAATAAATGATGTTTACAAAAGTAATCGGATTGTATCTATGTACAGAATGTTCTATTAATATTATATTTCTGTTGAGTGTTAAAATGTGGGTTCAAATGGGAATGATAAATAAATTACAAATTAAATGGGCGTAATAATAATTATAGAGAATGCATAATATCTCATATAGAATTGCATATATTTATATTAGGTATTGAATCTGATTTATCTCTAAATAAGATGTCTACGAAAGGAAGAAGGAAAAGAGTTAAAAATCAATTTTCGAATATTTAATTAGGCAAAGTCTCTCTTTAATTCTGCAATGAAAAATGGTTGAGTGTATTCAATTTGACAGAGGTTATTTGAATATCTCTTTTTTCTTTTTGTAAACAGATATATAATACATACAGAATTATATTGGAGTTGTATCTTTAGTTTAAACAAGGGATTTTAAAATGTGGTTACTGTAGGATTATTATGGATACACAAAAAGGTATTCCAATTATTATAGTAACTATTGATTTAAAAAAAAAAAATTATATTTCTTATTATAAAAAAATAATGTTTTCATCGACGAATAAACAATATCATTCCAAAACTTAAAACCTAAAGATTTGGAAAATACAACACTAATTGGCATCGTGGAGGTACAATTTCTCTCATGCTTTTACTGAAAGAAACTGCAAAGAGTTCATTCACAGATTTCTAACGGCAAAAATATATGCATAGTTATCTTTTTATTTGGACAAATGAAAAAAAACGATTCGGTCTAAGCGTGAGGTTTCTATGCAATTGTTTCAATTGCAAGTTAAATCACTTGTACTAAAATATAATTTAACACAAACAATGTCAGCTAATTATATTATATTCACAATGACAAAAAAATCTCAGAGAAAAAATGTTTAAAGTGATGGAAAAGCGCAGTATTCTGTTCAAAACATATATTTATATACAAATATAATACATTATGTTTCTAAAATTATATATATATGAGCACTTCGGAATATGTCAACGATTACTTGGAAATGTATTATCAAATAATAATGATCAATATTAGCTATCAAATTTGAATACCGGGAATTGAACACTGAAGTGCCCTAAGCTAATCAGGCACCCGATGACCCTTCACGGTTCTAGCGATAAGATACAATTATTTATGATGGACTGAATAATCCACATTTGCGTAAATGTCTATTTAAAGTGCCAATAATATATAAGATTGGTGTACAATCCGTGTATGCGCTTATTGGTGTTACCTAATTATTAACAAATAATTGTCTACTTACTGAATTAACATTTAAACTTTTTGAAATCTATAACTTAATATTGTAAAGAATGATCTATAATATAATCTATTACACCGTATAAAGTTCTGTTTAAATGATTGAACATTACAATCCACTTCTTAGATGGTAAAGTTAACAATAAATTTTCAAAAAAATATTGGTTCTCTAACGCACACTTACATATTATTTTCATAATGTTTTCTGATTCTTTGTTTATAAACTTGATTGTACCAAGCAAGACAATTTATAATATATACATAGAAAATTTATTACACATTTATGAATGTCTGAATGTCATTTGTTTTACATTATAAAGTGTACTATTTATTAGTAAGTGGATGCAGGTTCATCTGAAAGTAAACATAAATATCTAATAGATTTGTACATAAATTTGTTTAAAGTTATACACCTGCTAACAGTATTATAACTGCTAAAAATTGGGTGTTTATTTTGGAGATAAATACTTGGAATTTATTCAGTGTTGTAAATTAAAATTTTATATTATGTATCATGAGTGTCAAATGTTCCTGACGAATTGTAAAATGCATAATTTAATTATGGGCTACAACCAAAAATCTAAGACAAATTATTGTTGAAATGAAACTCGAATTTATGAGCACTGGAATGTTGTTGAGAAAACCATTGGTCACAAATTACAATTACATCTTAGAGGGTAAATCTTTGTTTATTTTTATGAATAGAATTGTATCTAAAATCATTACGGGGAAGTCTTGATATTGATTTTCATACAAATGCTGGTTTCTCTGAAAGATGTTGTATTAATGGTTCTGGTAAAATAGTAACTTCTTCTTCACAACACAACTCCTGTAGAAACCCAACTGCTAGGTCATCTTGGTTCTGAACTGATCGGGTAAACCTATATATTAGAGACATCTCTTGGAGAACTACATAAACTCTATGAGCCATCAATGCTATGTAGCTCGAACTATCACATTACTCATAAAAAAAACTTATAATAAGTTGAAGATTAACCAAATGAATTATAAAATAGGTATTGACCACTGCCGAGACGCCCTTAAAATATGCTCAAAAAAATAGTTATATCAAATATCCAAAGCTTGCAAAAACTCCAATGTAGAGATGTCTCATGGTGGGGAGTGAAACATACGGTGACCGAATAACTCAACAAAAATGAAAATTCAACACACCTATAAAAAGTGTTATAAAGTTATGAAAAGTGATGAAACTAAAACTAGGTTAAATAGGTTACAAATGTAACTATATAACCTAGTTTTTGTTTCATCACTTTTAATGACTTTATATCACCTTCTAAAGTTGTGTTGAATTGACATTTTGAGGAGTTATCATGGAACCGAAACATACGTGCCACTAAACAAATTGTCAAACTTAATAATTAACTAGAAAGAAATTGATTCAAGAATGTATTAGAATTATCTGAAATAAGTTCAGTTTCAAACATTATTATTTTTTTGGTTTAGAAAACGTATTTTGTATGGAAATTGGTGAGAGATTCGCCCCCTGTGTGTCCATGTTTATGTGTTTCATTGTACAAACCTTATTGGATTCAATAAATCATAATAAAAAATAAATTAACCGTGTTTACATTACTGCCACCGACTAATAATAAAATTATTATCACTTATAAATTAAACTTAAACTTAAGAATTATAGAAAAATTAGAATAAATTAGGTAAAGTAAAAAATAGCTATAACTTTCAGGGACTGCTAACAGTTCTAGCATGGCCAGCCCTAGGCCAAATGGCGCCTGGCGCTAGTAAAATCCTCAATAGCTCTGTGTTATATTTCAGCACCTTGATTCCTTGGCAAATCGGCACCCAGAGCGGACATACAAAAATAATGTATTGTATATAAATGTATGGTATTCTGTAATTGGGGAACACGGGATTAGTTTTTCTTGCAGATATTTTAAATAAAAAAAGGATAATTTATTTTAATTTTTAAAAATACTTAAAGTAAATTTTTGAACTAGCCTGTAGCGAGCTAAACGTATTCAACAGAAAATGCGATTGAACTGAAACTTCTCTAACTTCAAAGGCTGAATACGCATTACTGTCCTTTTTCCTCATACACCTTTCTACTAGAACCGAGCGAAAAGGCATCAGTATTTTACAGTGCGATGCATCACAGCAACCGACAAAACAAACATTTTTTTCCCCCTTCCGTGGAGTGAAGAGTAAATCCGGAGTCACAGAGTACTTCCATTCCACTCTACTAAAGAAATACCATAGGCAAAAATACTTATTTGTCCCTTTTCCCCATACAACTTTCTAACAGACCAGAGTAAGAACTGAGTAGTTTTTTAAAGTACGAAGTACTTCAAGGCCTGTGATATTTACAAATACTTAGGAACCAGGTATTTTGAAGATTTGTCACAAGTACAAAGTACGACATGAATATACCCGGTACTTTAAATGGGTACATTTTACTAGTTTGCATTATATTTAGCATGTGCCTGAGGACACATATTAAAAGGATACATATTTTACATTGAAATAGGAAATAATATATATATAATATGGACAACATCCAAAAGGATATAAGAACACTTTCGAGCATGTAAACTCGGCCACCCTGAGATATGGGCAATTGTTTAACTTAACATAACTTAAGTCCTGGGAAGACCCAAAATTCACAGAGCACGCCTAGTTACAGAGGAAATTGAAATTCATAAATATTAATAATTCTCATTCTCATTAATATTAATAAAGCCAAGCTTAGTATTCGATAATTGACGGCTACACCAAAAATAAACGCATAAAACCATTTAAAATTATATTGTAATACCAGTTCTTAGAGGATTGGAGACAGCAAAATGGTATCGCATCTACATACATATGCACACACTTCAATCCAACCTTCGATTACAGTATTACACATCTACTCCGACTCTGACACTGTAATGCTATCCGAAACGTTACTAAAGAAGGAGGTAGAGCAACACGGCATAACACTCCAAAAATAAACAACTATAATACTTTTGGCCATTAAAATCTCAAATTATATCTTTAATTTTTTTATTCATTACAAAGAGTAATTATTGGTAATAAGAGAAGAGTAATATGTAATAATAGGTAAAATGATTACTTTTGTGGTTATGGTACACCCTACACCGGTTATGGATTTGATAAGACATGATTTGACAGCTGACAGCATGCTGACAGCCGCTTCGCCTATGGAATATGACGTTGAAATTCGAGTTTCCATTAGTGATGGGTAGGATCGAAACATTTACATTATCGAAATATTATAATCGAAACGACGCTTTACACCTTAAGCATTTTTTGGGCGTTGCTTATATCACCACATTGCTTGCTATACAATCCCACACAGATATTTCATGACAGACAGATGATGTGTTATAAATGTGGGCGTCACGTAGATGATATACAATTATCTCCTGGCCGGGCGATATTTGAAAATTGGTCAGATCATGTAGTGAGCTTCATGGTCCTGCGGCTGCCAAAAAATGTCAAGGTGATACATCCTGTAAAAGAACTGGTATTCCGTGATTTCCCACTCCCCTTATAGCTCTAGCTAAGGGGGGGGAGAGGAAGATCATAGCTTCGTGGATACTACAATATTTATTTATTTTGTAAGAAAAAAACAGCTTTTGTATAATATACAATGATAGATATAAATATACAAGTTAACTGAAGTCAAGCCACAGAAGTTTCTTATGTTAAAGTTCATTGGAAATGAAGTTTTAATATCTTAAAATTAATTTGGTGTTAAAGGAAGGGGAGAGGAAGAAAAACATAGGAAGAGGATAGGATACTCTCATATTAATAATCGATTGTACGCATTACTTCATATCGATATTTCTTTAGGTTATTACCAAAAATATCAATGCTGTAAAATTTTGTATTATATTGTGCACATATAATACAAAATTATAATATAAAATATAATATTATCTGTGTAGGCCACACCCAAAAAACGCTTGGTGCGTAAAGCCGCGTATAGCTATAGCGTAGTCTGGCACAGTCTTTCTATCCACTTTCTCTGATGCAGTATCACCGGAATTGAATATTTCAATATCGAAATGTTTCTAATACGTCCATCGCTACTTAGCGTTCCGTGTTACATAATCTATGGAAAAGAACAACTTAACCAGCGATGCTTTGGCGAATTTACTGAGTTCAGATTGTGCGATTTTAGTTGACAAGATTTAGTTTGGACGTTTCAGTTTAACTCGAACCGATATTGATAATCAAGATGGCGTCAACTGAAATTCTTCGTGCGTGTGTCTCTATAATTCTTGACATTTCGCGGAACGAACTTGAGACCATGCCATTGAAAAAGCACAAAAACGTAATATTTGGGTTAGAAAATGGTTTTATTATTAGAAATTAGATGCATCTAATACGATTTTGACAGAGATAGTATCACAATATTAGAAGGTTTTGAAAGATATCGAATCATTTACGAAATTCGGAGAAAGAATTAAGGCAAAGTTGCCGATTCCGCTGTTAACTTAATTACCACTTGGAACAAAAATTTAAGTCGGGGGAGATAGAAATACATTCACAAAATGGATTATTTGTTTGGGCTTTTAAAGAATTTAAGCATATTTTCCAACCTTTAAAATTAGCGCTTTTGAAAAAATGAAACTTTAATACATATTTACCATCTCCCCTGATATAAATAGTTTTTTCTTGTAGTAAGTAATTAAGTTGAAGCCAAGGGTTATTTTTTAAAACTTTGCTTACTAAGCGTGCAGCGGAATTCGACAACTTTACCATCATCAAAACTTTATTAAAAAAATAGACATAACATTGAGATTTCTTACACTGGAAGTTTTATTTTCAAGTCTCCACTCTTTTTTGATGTAATTATTTTTTTTTCATGTGAAAATGCACAAGAGCCCCAACTGCTGCCAACCGCCTGGAGCCAGTAAGACTATGGTATCCCCAATTAGGGTATGTTATGAGGCTGAAAGTAGTCTGGAGACGAAGGAGATGGGAGGAGTAAGGTGGATAAGTACCTGGTTATTCAGATCTGGTCACCAAACACGGCCAACGCCATTTCAATTCTGAATGGTGGTCTTACACCAGGGTGATAAGAAAGAGTATCTTCCACTCTGTAAATACTAATACTAATCCTAAATCCTTCTTGTACATGGTTCTGGTTGTTTTGATTTTATATTCTTTGTCTATTTCGAAAAAAATATTATAATATTCGCATTTTTATTTAAAATATTTTTTGGTTTTGATTCCAAAGACAGGCATCGCTTTGGTAGAAATCAATAAACCCGAACAGTATGTCATCAGGCTACTACATGCATTTTTTCACGAAGATGCCATGTTCCTAAATATAAACGTCTTCTTTTGCTAGAAGACGCAAGGAACTAAAAATCGCAAGCGAGTTGAACCATATGTTCAGACGTGTCGATTCGGTATAAAACTTGATCGATGACTTACACTTGAACAGCAAAAGTAGACAGACTTTCAACATTAGTCGCTCAATTATATACTGATCAACTAAGTTGAAAGGGTGTGTGTTCACAAAAATTATTGTCAATTAAATTAGCTTCCAAGTGTCATTCAACAGTGGATCACTTATTCAAGAGTTGATCAATACAAATTGCTAGGTCTGATGGGGCAATACCTACCGAAATTTTGATGAATCTACCGATCTTGGCAAAAATCTACCGATATTTGTAGAAAATCTACCGAAATTTTTGAAAAACAACCGATATTTTCTGAAAATCTACCGAAATTTTGAGTAAATGAGTAAATATCTACAGAAAATGTACCAAAGTTTTTGAAATTCATTGCAGGGATTTAATCTACTTCGAAATTCTCTAGCCACCCCCTCCGCCCGATTAAAAATGTTGTGGGCAATTATTCCAAAATTCTCTCTTCATCTCCCCTTCATGAATTTGAACATACGTTGTAGGGAAATATTCGTCTCCCGAAATACTCTAGCCAAGTCCGAATATTATTGATTACAGTGTTTACTTGCTAAGGCATCTACTGGTTTTGACAAGGGGCGTCAAAATTTTACTCGCGCCACGTTAGTTCAGGGCTGGCCCTGTAAGTTACCCTGCCAATCGATTAAAAAAATTTGGGAACATCAATTGACGACCTACCGATTGTTGTCTTTAATCTACCGATTTTCATTTTCGCAGCATGGCATCACTAAATAGTGCTGCCAACCCAGCTCCTTTAGGACTAGATTTAGCTTATGTTTAGCTTTAAATTGAGCCGTCAGCTTCAAATAAAGTGGTTTAGCTTCTCAATTCGTTTCAGATGATCTAATTCCTTTTCTTATACGAAAGTCATTAACGAAAAGTGAAAATTTAAGGGTTATTTCGTAATGAGCCGGTTATTTTTGTATTGCAATCATTGTTTTATTATCGCATAATCCCCCCCCCCCCAGGATACGAACACAATTTCTTTCTCTGACCACCCTTCTCCCCAGGATACATTTAAAACATACATTTTATTTCTTCTCAGAATTTCTCTGCGAAAGGTAATTTTTCGTTATCCAAGATTTTAGCTCTTTTTTAGCTCCTTTTCGGATGACGTCGGGCTTTATTTTAAAAATCGAGTTGTCAACACTGTCACTGAACTTGACTTGATAAATTTACGCAAGGGCAGGCAGGATGGCTGCGAAATTTGTGTCCAACGTTTTTATTTTAGCAATTTAGCGATTACGGGTTTTAGTTATTTCTACAAACAAACATTTGCTTTTTATGTGAATATTTTCAAATTAGAGTTTTGTATTTAGTTTTTAAAAATGGTTCTAAATGTGGTCGATGGGGGATCAGGAGATCTTGCGAGCAACATGGTATCGGACAGTCTTCAGGTGATCAATGTGTCTGACCTCGAAGAAGGAGAGATCAACGACGCCAGCGATCTGGATGCGGTCTCTGAAGTTTCTACTGATGAGGAATTATTATTGCGTCAGCGGATAAAGATCTTGGAAAATTATAATTCTGCCCTTGGGAAGAAAGAAGCACGTCAGCGTCATCGGAATTCGCAGAAGGGTAATCTTTATGTTTTTTTGAACCTTAATCGAATTAGAACTTCTTGATAATTATCTGTTTTATTTGTAGATAAAAAAAAATGTCAGAAAACTACGCACCACGACCTAAAACCGAAATTACGCACTTCTCTGGCCAATCTCATTGTCATTGACGATGTCGACGATCGGGCTCCTTACACTAAATTTAAAGAAATTCGCAGGCATGTTAGAAGTCCAAGAAGGCGCAAGAGGCCGCACCATCGCAAGGCTGGTATATCAAAAAAAGTTCCTGAAAGGAAACCTAAGAAGACTGCCACCCCTGTTGAGGTGAAATCTTCTTCCAGCGATTCTGACTGTGAAAATACCATAAAGCATAAGCGGATCCTTCGAGATGCTATCGGGATATCTACCAAAAAGCTGGACAGTTCGTCGCTCAAAAAGAGATTATTACATTTTATGAAAGGATCTAACGATGAACTGAAAAAAGAAAATGACCTATTAGAAGAAAAAATTTCACTTCCAAACGTGAGTGGGGCTAAAGGTACAGTAGAGGTCAAAGATAAAATTGATACAGCAGCTTTTGATCAACAATGTGCGACGATGGTTGAATCCCCTGAAGTTTTGAATATCAAAGATAATTGTACTTCTGATGATGAGGCAGAAACACTACGACAGGTTGCCCTCAATTCCAAGTCCATTCGTAGAAATAATCCCGCAGTAAGCCTGCCCAATAATATCCAATGCAAGGTGGACGAGACAAAGGCGGAAAGTACAGACAGTGATACTGCCGAGCTTAGGATGATAGCGTTGAAGTCTGCCATGTTGAAGAAAGCTAGTGAAAGGAAAAAACTTCAAAAGGACATCATGAAGAAAAATATGAAACGAAATGTGAAAAGAAAACGAACATCTTTATCAAGAGTATTTTCCGAAGATGGCATCGATGAAATGTTTTTATCTTATCTCTCTAATGATAACAATACCGATGTAGAAACTATAGATATGGATATTGATATGGAGCCTTGCAAGAGCTCGATCATTGAGAGCCACATTCCACTTCCTTTGAATTCAGCAGAACAAGCATCTTATGCATTTCCAACCGATTATCAGGACAATCCTAACTACCAATATCAGTTTAATGACTTTCAGTACTACGATAGCAACAACTACATTCACCAGCCTATGAAACTGAATGATAGTTTCTCCATTCCACTCCCTGAGGGCCTGCCTCAAATAATGGAAGAAAACATAGCAGATAAGGAGAATGACATGGATGAGGATGAAGACATTTTGAGAGCACTCTTATTAAATTCTATGAGCAAAAAAGGGTCAATCCAAAAGATTGAGGAACCCGTCAAACCTTCCCAACTACCGAAAGAGGACACCAAGTCTGCTGAACCGATTACAGAGTCTAAGACTTCCAAACCTTATTCTGATTCTGGTTTAATTATTCATCTAGGAGAGTCAGACTCTGGCAGTGAATGTGAGACGACCAAGAATTTGACAAAAATGCATCACAAGCTAACAAATCACAAAGATTTTCAAAGGAATTTGGACCTTTACTTGAAAACTGCCCGGTCCAAGTTTGAAAATGCTTCACCCCTACGTGCCAAACAAACAGAAAACACTATTGCTAAAAAACACACACCTATGGTGAGTTTCATTATTGATTTTTTCATTGCAATTTTATTGTTTTTTTTTTCTCTTCTATATTTTATTATTTTATTTTATCAGGCTGTCAGACATTTGCCGAAAGAAAACCAGGAAGAATACCGACAGCTGGTCAAGCGGATGTCTGAGTTGGAGAAAGTGAGGATGGCTCGACAGTTGGCGCAGCAGAGAAGCTCCACTCCTGAGAATAACAACCTGGTCTCGCTGGCCAAGCCAGAGAGCAAGGAGAGTGAGCGAGTAGTGACACCGTCTCCCTCTCATGCATCCAATGGGATGACTGTTGACAGAAGTATTGAGATTCTACCTACTAGTGGTATGGAGCTTCAACTTAATATGTCTAGGTAGGTTCTATTCAACTTTACTGTCGAGATACAATCTGCAGATTATGCTTTAGTTCATTTTTAGATGGATGATCAGTGTCTGCGCAATCCACAGCTACATATTTACAACATCACACAGTTATGATACCGATTTTGAAAAGTTCACACTCGTTCTTATAGACAGACATATTCACAAAGGAAATAACATTGTATAATTGCATACTTCAGGCAGAAGATCACCGACCAAATGAAGATTCTGGAGCAGCTGGAGAGCGAAGGCAAGGATTTGCGCGAGAAGACCGAGTCGCTTAGCGCTCAATTGAAGGCCATCAACACGCAGCTGCTGAGCTCTCGAATTGCACTCAACAACAACCAGAGGACTATGCACGTAGCACATCGCAACCTTTTGCGCCTAAAGAAACAGCATCACATATTGGTCAATAGGTATAAATACTTATTCATACATTTATTCTGTGTAAGCTTTACGCAGGAGGCCCGAGGGAAGGCATAGAGGTCTTTTTGAGGATAAAAAAGAGCGAACCTGTGTATTGAAGAGATCCAGCTTCACCCGTGCCTGAGCTGGTCTTTTCAGGTTTCAGCAATTATATCAATGGAAGGCTTGGAATCAAAGTTTGTTCCGTTAGGAGATTAGATTGTCATTTCAATTCCTTTTATAATCAGACATGATTGGTTCTTTGAAACCTTAAATTCAAGGTTATTCTTACTCCTGGAGGAAACTCTCTCGAGGTAACCGTCCATTCTCTGCTTCAAAGCCCTTCTAGCGGTTGGAGTTTCTGTAACCCTTTGGAGGCTTGCCAAACAAAAAGTTAAACAATTGTTATGCTGCAACTACTAGGTAAAATAATTTTTAGTTTAAAAAACCCACTGTAATTAATCTAAACCACAAACAATCAGTGTGATATTTTTCCTGGTTAAAAACTGATTATATGTGGTATGAAAAATTGACATATTACTGCTATTTTACATGTCGACATGTTAAGCTATTGATATTAACTTCTAAGAGCCAAAAGTACTTATCGGATATGAAAAATTCGTTAAGCGCCGGCGTAGCAAATTGGTAATCTGAAAACAATGCTCTGCCCTTGAGGTGATTTTGCACAAAAACGGCGCTATACAAATCATCCAAATATTATTATTCTGTTTATGGGATTTTTACACTCGGCAGAGAGGTATTAAGTTGTGGGAGCCTGGCATTTCAAAGATTAATAATCCAAGAAAAAACATCTGGTTTAGGTGTCATTTGCTCTTGGGTATTTTAAGTCACCTATTTATTCAATTTTTTAATAATCTCGAGTTAGCTCACATCATAATTTGCGCCAATTGTTTACAAAGATACATATATAACAGACATTGATTTTTGGCAAATGTATTTTGGGATATTATTGTTTTTTTTAAACAAATTTTAAGCCTTTGTTTATATAATACCATTATTTTAGGAGGAAAATACATATTATCCGCTTTTCGAATTAGGAGATAGATTTGTTCCATAGCATTCCAAAGTGACATCCAAATTGCTAGATGGCTTGGCTCTGTGGACTGTCAAACACTAGAAACTCGATTTATACATGTTCTCTGTTGGTCTGGCAGCCGGCTGCCTCCACACGTTTGGTTTTGACCGGGTATTTTAGGCCTGTTGAGAAGAACAGATGCCCAGCGATCCATTCTCCTTTCCTGTGGCTAGGCTTTTTCTAGGCGAAGCACTGGTCACTTATGTGGGTCGGCCTTTAGTGCTGACTTTGTATTTTGGGAAATTCTTGGTTTACATGTTTCTTTCGTCTGTTCCAGGATTAAATCTGCCCCTAAATCGAAAGTAGGCAGTTTATCTGTTACCATTAAACAAAGTGTTGGCACAAGTTTGAGTACACCTCCGATGAAAAGTGCACCTCTTTCAGTTGCTAATGACAATGCTGTAACTAATCCAACTCTTCTGAAAACTAAAACCGTTATCCCAAATAACCCACAGAGGATGGAAATACAAAGTAAACCTCAGGCGCCCGTGCAAATTGTTACAAATAAGTTGCCGCTTGTCTCGGGAAAAGGTGTTCAAAATGAAAACCCTCCAAAACAGCAGAGTTCGTCAGCCCAAAGTTCATCTTGTAAAACTGTTACAAAATGTACAGATCAAAATAACATACTTAGCAAAACAATGATAACAAACAGTGAAGAGTGCCCGGTACCAAATGATAAAGATAAAATTAGTGAGATTAAGCTATCACATTGTAAGCATATTGTAAACGAGCCGATTAATAAAAGTGTAACCTCTAATTCCAAGATCGAACAAGATAATGGTATAATAAAGCCTTCAAATGACAATTTGGTTTCCTTGTGCAGTCCAATAGAAAGTAAAAATATTTTTGAAGACCAATTTAAACCTCCAGCACACACAGAACTGAAGCACGTTCCATCACAACCTGAAAATACTCAAATACTTGAAGTTGACGAACATAAAAATGCTCAAATTAATATTTTAGAGACGATTAATTGTAAGGAAACTGTCTGTGATAATGACGTGGAATCTATGGAGTGTATAGAAATCAAAGAAGAATGTGCAATTATCATGAGACTTCCGGAAATGTGTATCCCATCCAGTGTGGTGGTGGAGGACCCACAGAAAGAGGACAACACGGAGAACTGCGCTAATCATCTTCCCATAGTGATTTCAATGGAACATTCCGTCAAAGATAAATGTGTAGATTTAGTTGAAGCTGCCTGCCGGGAGTACAAGTCACCTCTCCACGTCTTGAAGTCCAAGAATAAGTAAGTTCATTGCATTATGTGAGGATATTTTATTTTTCGTGTAAGCTGCCGTCTTGGCAGTTTTTGTTGAAGTATCATTCACAACAGAACATTCATTGAATTAGTTTCTTGTTTATACAAAACAAATATCCACCAAATAGTTGTTAACAATAATTTATAAACTACCTAGAAATAGGTAAGTTTTTAGATTCTCACGGCCAAAAGCATTTTTGTTGTTTGTTTTTGGGGTGTTATGCCACTGACACTGCAACGCTGTCCGAAACGTCGGCTAAAGAAGGAGTTAGCGCAACACGGCATAACACCCCAAAAACAAACAACATAAATACCTAGAAATAGTTCGCACGTATGGCCTTTGAAATTTTATAAGTTAAAATTTTTTTCAAAAACATTCACATTTAAATATTTGTTACCAAGACTGTAAACGTATTGGGGAATGTAAACCATAGTTGGAATGAGATATACACGTGTCTCTATTCGTTTTTTTAGGTATGTGGAAATTGATAAAGTCCAGGAGCTGATAACGATGGAATTTAGTGTTTAACATCTTCTATATAAATAAAAATGTAAATGTTCATTTGTTCAAAATCTTAAATCTCCAAAAGTCCTTCACCGATTGCTACGAAATTTTGACACAACTTTGCATTTGAATAAGCGTGTGTTTTTATATACCTATATTATATAGATGTCACCTGTGATAGGTAAAAACCTGCTTTAAAAAAAAAAACAGCGCCATCTGTTAGTTGTAAAAGCAACATGCGCCACTGTTTCTATATTTGCACTTGAGTGGATTATTTATGATGAGTACAGAAAGACTGAGCCACAGCATCGCGTGGCGGGATACAGCTAGTTTTTAATAAAAAGGTTAAGGCGATGCCATACGTAGTAATGCAAAATCATGTGTTTTTGGTTTGAAAATTTGGTCGCCTAGAAACGTTTCAGATGCTTTAATTAAATACTGCGAGTAGAATACATCTTGACCTTTGAAATGATCGAGTATTTTTTAGATAAGTCTTTTTATAAGCCCAGAAAAAAATTATGTATAAGGCGTATGAAAACTGCTTTAAAGTTCAAAATCTCCTACTTACGAACCCATTTTCGGTTATGATTTTATTGTATAATGTGGCAAATTAAGTTATTTATAAAATGTTCGAAAACAAATTAAATATTTATGCCTGAACATCAACAAAATAAAATAAAAGGCACTTTTTGGCCATGTTTTTTTCTTGCATAAATCAAAACAGGCGGATGGTGTTAAGCGGGAATTTAAACCTTATCACCATCTACGTAAGGGTTGTTATTGATAGCGGCTCAATTTAAAATATTACGCGACGTAGTGCATCGCCTTAAGTCATTTATTTATTAACAATTAGAATTTATAAAAGTTTGCACATTTGACCTTCAAAACAAGAGGAAGGTCTCTGTCTTCATTAGATGCGCCACTTCAGCCAGTTTAAATATTTACTAATGAAAAGTAATTTATGTGCTATAAATGGATGAAGTGTAGATATTTATTTATACATATTATGCATGTTTTTTAATATTGGCGCTTGTCTGTTAAAACCTCCAAGACAAAATTTTAAGTTTTCAGGAGAATAAAGAAGTGATGTTATCATTAGTTTTATGTATTCCTTTTTCCTAGTTGGGTTAGGCACCGATTGCTTGGAGAACGCACCTCAGTCTATTGACTGGGCCAGGCTAGTCCCATAGATCTCTGCCAGTCTGCCCTCACACAGCCTATGCAATTGTTTCCTAATCTTTGCCTGGATTGACCAGCTGGATCTCTTCCACCTGGAATTGCCAATATAGTTCTTAATGGAACACCTCATCTGGGATTACACTATAAGTTCGCCTACCCCTCAAGAATATTTCATAAAATAATTGATATGTATGTCACTTTGGAGGTTTTCCTATTAAGCACCGATCTCTAATTGTCGTTTATTCTTATTTGATGATATTTACTAAAATATCTTGTCACAATTGATGACACATGGCTTTAATTACATTTTTCAAATTATTTTATTACAATATTCAATCTCCATTTGATTGATGCGAAAATATTGATTCCAATATCCGTTAATTCCAACTTCATCAATCAAAAGTAAACCACATAAATGCACATTTCAATTTTAGATTAAAAAAATGTAATTGTCTTTTATGTTATGTTTCTTTGTGGCTGGTTATGAAAGAATGCTCTATTTATTTTAAAATGTTATCAAGCTCGATGGATAAGGTCTAGTTCACAACGGCTGATAATATATTACTTACGTTGAAAGGCACAATTGTTACACAGATGAGACGACACATTGTTAGAAAAATTATAAATATATAGTAATAATTTCTCCAGGTCAATTACGTAACTTAACTTAAAATTTAGACTGACTTCACAACTATAAACCTGAAAATACTGTAATTATTTGTTGCTGTTTTTCAGTTGGACTGATAACCCCCAGGCGATCTTCTGTCCCTTTGAAGTGGGGGGAAGCTGTAAGGACCCCGAGTGCCAGTACCTCCACCCTCGGCCCTGACTTATCCCCCTCCCTCCTTCTTCCTTTAGTTAGTCTTCCAACCCAACTAGCCATATACATATCAAACACCAACTATGCCAATTCCGTTGGTGAAGTAACACCTTGCCACGATGGAACGATCAAGTGTAATGTATACCAATTTATTATTTCTATTACATCCAATTTACCCGTGGGTTGACTGTGTCGGAAACTTTTTGTAAATGAAATGTTCAAGTTTCTTCTTTTCTGGGTTATGTTAAACTCATCGGCATATTTCTTATAATATTATATACTCTATATATAAATTGTGTAAAAAAGTTTATGCGATATCTTTACATGCTAGAGCTTGGGTACTACCCTCTGATTTTCTCGCTGGAATGTTAGACTAGATCGTCTAGACATTAGGACAAAAATTGCAATAGTGTTAGTAGCGCATAAGCTGTTCAATGGACACATTTGTAATCCTGATGTTCTGGAAAGTATTATATTTTATGTCCCCGATAACTTCACCAGAGCTCGACAGAATGGGCTTTTGATTTTTCCAAGAAGCAGGACCAACCTACCGATGGTGATTCCTCTGGGGAGAATGATTACTCTATTAAACCACCTTCTTCTGAGATATATATTTTTCATTCAAACCTCAGTGAATTCAAGATTAGAATAAGTATTTTTTTTAACACGAGGCTGCATCGCAACAGATATAATTAATTTATGTGATTGATTAATGTACTCTTATGTATGTTATTAATTGTAACTGTCATGAAATGTTATTGGAATCACAATAATTAAATAAATATAATTTAGTACACATATTGCATGACAGACTGCGGTGGTAGATTTCTATTTACACAGATTAATTAAGTGAATGGGTCTACTATAAATCTTTGGGTTTATCTTATCTTAATATTTTTCGGTGATCCGATAACTCATCAAAATGACAATTCAACACACATTTAAAAAGTCAGGAAAAGTGATGAAACAAAAACTAGGTTAGATAGGTTAGGATTATAGGTTTTTTTTTTTCATCGCTTTTAATGACTTTATATCACTTTAAATGTGTGTTGAATTGTCGTTGTGTTGAGTTATCATGGAACCCTATCGAGTTTGGCGCACGTGCACTGGTGCACCGAGGATCCATTCTGCTAGCTCCTTAGAGCAGGCTCCATTAAAATACCCGTAGAACAGACTTAGCATGCTCACATTAGAGATGGAAATCGGTCTGTTAACAAAAGATTGTCAATCAGATGGACCCGCCCTCCTTTGCACAGAATCAAGTAGGTTTATCAAGTATTGTGAGGCTCCAGGCCAGAGTTGGCTCCCAAATCCAATTGTTGGGCGTACTTGAGATTTGTACAGGGTTGGCTGCTAGTCACTATTGAAAAATCTACTAGCCCTAAACAAGACCCCCAGTTTCTTGGAGGTCAGATTTATTCAGGCTTCTATGGATTCCTGATGCTTGAGCCAGTCTGATATACTCCAAGCATTTCATTGGAGCAACTACTCAAGCGTTGCATTTCATCTTTCTCTAAATTTGTTTGTTATGTTTCGGTTTAAGATGTTGGTCGTTTTAAACTCTCTTGCGCCGCATTAGCTGATAGGTACGATAATAAATAATTTCTCTACATATAAGCAGCTATTCTGGAAAAAAATACTTAATGTAGATTACATACTACTTAAAAAAAAATATAAATAAAAACATTAACTGGTAAGATGGTACAATTTAACATCATCATTTTGCAAAAAAACAAGTAAATTATTACGAAAAAAGAATCAACTGGCGCACGGTGAAAATTTAGCATCAGCACAAGATGGGTTAATGCTTCTGTAAATATTCTATTTTTAAATGTGATCAATCGTCGAATCGACTCGAATATTAATTGAGTGGGTGTGTATTTAAGTACCTACTTACAAATCTTATGATTTCAGAGTAACTTTTGGTTTTAATTTACTAAACGAGTTGTGGAGTTGCGAAACCTGCTCTGGAATTTTTCTGAATCCAAAAATAAGACACGAAAACTGTTCGGAACACCTTTTATGCTAAACATAAAATTTTTTATACATCATGCTTTTGATATTTAGAGAAAAATG
This sequence comes from Hesperophylax consimilis, assembly GCF_061612785.1. Lineage (NCBI taxonomy): Eukaryota > Metazoa > Arthropoda > Insecta > Trichoptera > Limnephilidae > Hesperophylax > Hesperophylax consimilis. The sequence continues at coordinate 18,799,811 of NC_142840.1, read as the reverse complement.
TTAATATTATATTTATTTTTAATTTTTTTCCAATATTTTTTGTGAATGCATCGAAACTATCAGAAATTTCTAGAACGGGTTTTGCAACTCCATGACTCAAGAGTAGATTAGAAACATACTTTTTTGGACGTGAGATCACAGGACTACTAGTTTTATGAATTTTGGTAAATAAAAAAATTCTCTGTAGGTGGAGTAATCTAATTATTCTGCGAAAATTTATTGTTTGGATCTTATTTGAAAAAAATAATTGATATGCCGATGGGTTATATTGTTTGTTTGTGTTTTCATTTTGTAAAATCATTACATAATAATATGACATTTATTCGTTTTGTTGTTTGTGCTGTTTACTTTTTATTGCCATCACAAATGTCGAGATGTAGCCTCCATTATTTACCATACCGTGTTGAAATCAATCATGTTTTGTAATATTATGTAGTTTGATATCTTGAGAGCAGAGCATGTTGGTATTTCTGGTATTAAAACCCTGTAACGAGGGTAGAACCCTGAACCATTCGTACGTGGAGATACTTGCAAGCAATACGCGCCGCTCGTGATTATCGCCATACTATTTTGCTATTGTTGGTACATGACACGTCGATTACAAGTTTGATGTCAGTTCCCAAAAAAGTAAATTTGACATAATTTCCATATAATTCCGTGGCGACAGCGAATGCTCTACAATCAATATTTATTTCGTTATGTGGGTGAAAAAAAAAAGTTTTTATGCTTATAAAGCAGAACATTATTATTATCTTCCCCACTATAGTCACTTCATATCTTATTATTTCCACGGATGCATGTGGAAAAATTATTAAGTTATAATTGTGGTAGTGCCATGTACGAAAACCAGCTTTAATAATAATAAATAATAAAAGTGTTTATTCCGGTATGTGGGGAGGTTAGTGCAGTCCCACACATTCCATATAGAGATACAAAAAAATATATGATCAAAAACAAAAAGATAGAACAGAAAAATAAAGAAAAAAAAACAGAATAAATTGAAAATAAAATAGAATAAAATGATAAAATTAATAGAATAATAGAAAGTTGAAGCCTTTAGGGAGCCGTGACTATATTAGGCGCTAGTATTTTTCTCCAGTGTGCGTCAATGCTTGAGGATGGAGTGAGGCGGGCTTCCATAGTGAGGATATTTCCAGAGCTTCTTATCCTTTCCCTCATTCCTGCCACCCTGGATCTAATAAGGGCTGCATATCCGGGAACTCGCCCCTCCGTGAACATACGGGAAGCACTGCAGTATCTGGGGAGACAAAACATTGTGCGGAAGGGTTGTTGTATTGGACCCGTTGTATTAAAGAGTAGCATATCGGTATGCTACTTGTGGTTGCGTCACAGTCCCGTAGCTTGTAAGTATCTCTGTACGAAGGCCCAAACCTATGACTGTTCCACTGCTACTGCCACTGCTCTTAAATCTCTGATATATATATATGTAATAAGAACATATAATTTCTTTATTTAATATTTTTTTAATTTAATTTTTGTATTCTCTCCAAAAGTATATAAGTGTTTTCTACATTCCTTACTGTCCCTAGCATGTTTACCGATAATGTTGCTGTAATAATTGAACTATTATAGGTGCTTTATTTTTAATTGTCTAAAAATTAAATGGGAATTTCATGACATGTGCTTTCAGTTGGGTTCGTACCAATCCCCAACGATCCCGTCATTCCGTGCAGCGCTGGTAAGTGTTAAGTCATTATTTTAGTGTATTACATTAAGTGAGTAATGGTTGCACTTGGAACTGATGATTTGTGACACTTAGACACTAACGGACTTCTTGTTTTCGAACTTAATACCACCTTTAAAGTGTAAATAAAACATGTTGTGTAGAAATTAAACGTTAATAAACTATATTAATAAAAAGAATGTTTTATTTATTTCCCAGATAAGATTACTTCAAAATGAGTTGTTGGATTTAAGAATAGATTTTCATTATATTATGGATCCCAAGCTGCCATTTGACTGACGTTCCTCAAATTTTAGGGAAGCCATAATGTCATTGCATCATAAGCAAAAAAACTTGTGCACAAATTGTAAAAAACACATTTTATCTGTTAGTGGCGGTTATTTTTTACCTGTGAAAAATCACTGGATATAAAATTTAAAAAATTAAATGTATATGAAGAAAGAAAAAAAAACTGACAATGGCTGAAAATCAAACTTCGATCAAATGCTTGGAAGGCAAGTATGCTGACCATTACACCACCAACTATTGTAAGATCGGCGGTATAAATTCATTACAATTTAAAATATTATCTTGGAGGAAATATTTACAATTTCCTCCAAGAATATTATGTACTGAACATATGGGAATAGGGAATAGCGATGGGTCAGGACTCATTTTATTAAGAGCGGAAGCCACAGTACCACCTCAATATTTATTAAGAGCGGAAGCCACAGTACCAGCTCAATATTTATTAAGAGCGGAAGCCACAGTACCAGCTCAATATTTATTAAGAGCGGAAGCCACAGTACCAGTTCAATATTTTCATATGGCTCAAAGAGTTGACATAATTGAACGATGGCTCAATTGATCGGGAGCCATGAGCTCAGGGCGCATAAGCAATGCCAATACTGTGCTCGCCCGAAAGGGCTCCTCCGGTGCTGCTCACCGGCAGGACTCCCCCGATATGGCTCCCAACGTAAGCGTATGGAATGATCGTACGACTCTTGGTACCGGATAAGATGCTAGGAATTAGTAGGTGTAGGTACATATGTCCAAGTCTAGATGTCAGACTGTAAGACGCTGTTCGAGTATGTAATAACAATTAATACTTGGATAATTTGACTGGTGCTATTTTTAAAATATCTCCTGTTAAAATAGAGTAACCATTTAATTAAGCCGTGGTACGGTTTACCGGGAGTCTTACGAATACGACTTTTCAAAAAGAGAATTGTGCAGCTCGTTCATGAACGTCTCATCGCTAAAAAGAGAATTGTGAGGCTCGTTCATGAATGTCTCATCGCTAAAAAGAGAATTGTACGGCTCGTTCATGAACGTCTCATAGCTAAAAAGAGAATTGTGAGGCTCGTTCATGAATGTCTCATCGCTAAAAAGAGAATTGTACGGCTCGTTCATGAACGTCTCATCGCTAAAAAGAGAATTGTGCGGCTCGTTCATGAACGTCTCATCGCTAATAAGGAACTCCAGTCCTTTTTTATTATTTTTTATCAATGACCTTCTAACAACACCAGTATGTATATATATTTTTTATTGTCATAGATATTTAAAACAATATTTTAAACGCACCATATCTTTGGTTTGTCTATGTGAATTCACCAGTAATAAAAAACCTACATTTTATTTCAAGAGGCATTACATTTTGCTTGGCGGCATTGAGAGTTGAGCCTTTTTTACTCTTAAGCTCAACAGATTTAATATTGTGGAACACTACGTAAAATGTCAGCATTTCTTCACTACAGTTAATTGTACTCCACCAATGTGCAAAAATACATTCATGACCCTTCCTGATAAACAATTTTAGTCTTCCAAAACCTGCAGTACTATGAAGGAAATGGTGTAACGCCAACAAACTAATCACTAAGAAAAATGCTCCTTTATCACTTGGGTAAACTGCATTTCGTTGCGGAGATCATTTTGATGCAAGTACAAAAGTTTAATTTAGGTGATCTAGTAAATGTTTGATACAAGTTTAACGTATATTGTAGTTGTAATTACACCTTGTTGTTTCAACTGCATATTTTCTTTTAAATTTTAATGAGAGTTTCTAGAATTTTTCCACTGATGTATATATCTCAATTTGTGGTGAGTGATGATAGACGATTTATAAATTCTACATATAATACATCAAACTTATATAATTCAGAATCAGCATTTGTTGATCTTTATGAACCTATTTTTCACTGGAGTTCATTATTATGTATTTTTTAATTTTATAATGTTACTTACAAACCTCTGAAATTATGTTGTTTACATATTAAATATGTACATTCGCAATTATGTGCATTACTGGTTTGTGACAAATAAATTTTTACAGCCGAAAACCAAATCAATCCCGCATTTATGACAAGTGCGATTTTACAAGCGGTAGGTAGGTACAGTATGCACAAGCTAGTGATAAAAAGATACACAATTTGTTGATATTTTTGTTGGAAGCCTTGAACCAGGTGACGATAGTATTAATGCGTCGATTGTTTTTAAGAGGAAATTTAGAAGCATGAAAGCAAAATCTTAAAAAAAATCATTGATAATAAATTTGAGTAATATGTATAAGTGTATATTTCAAATTTATTTTGTTAATAGGTATGTAATACCTACTCGTATTTTGAAAACATACTGAAAATTTGCGAATATATTGATAGAGGCATTTAGATAGGTACATACGACTTTTAAAAAACTGATTTAAACTGAAAAACTGGATGTAACGATTAAGGGCTATAAAGAGCAAATTTAGTTGCTCCCCTCGTGCTCATTAAAACCAAGTTTGACTGTATTTATTTATATTTTGTACAGGGAGATAATATACAGGACCATACTTACCTGGTAGGTCACTTGAGAACACTGTTTATTGTTTATTAGAGAAACTTAGATAAAGTTTGCATAGTTGGAATACATTTAATTGGAAATGCCACTATTAATTCCTGTATTTATTTTAATAATATGTATTTATGTTCTTTAATTTTATGTTCGGTGGTACAACAGTACAAGGATTTGATCAGAATTTATCATTCTAAATGTGATTCGTACCTCGGCATGAGACAGATTTTAAATAATGTAAATACAATACGAAAAGTGTGATTAGGATGTATTATGGGCAATACAAGAATGCTACTCTCAGGCAGGTATATTTAATAAGGGTGTGAGAGCCTAAAAAGGTAAGTTTTTAGTTAAGACCTAAATTCGGTTGGGCTTGTTATGCATCTTAGTTCCGGAGGGAGTTTATTCCAAGCCATCGGCCCAGATACTCTGAAAGCGCAATCTGCAAACTTAGTATTTGGCTTGCGCTTAGGTTCCGTCAGTCAGCCTATAGCTGATCTTAGAGTCGACTGCCGCAGACCGGTGTTTTCCGGGACGCATAGTTCCGAGATGTAAGGTGGGGCCATTTTATTGATGGATTTAAACACCATCCAGCACAATTTGTACTTGATTTTATCCCACAGAAATTTAATTTTTTTAATGTACAGCAAAAGTTAAGAAAAATATTATTTGATTTTTATCAAATTTCCCCAGATCTGGGGAAAAATTATCATTTTATCGAAAAATTCAGAAAACAGCTGACGCTTAAGAATAGATGATGAGTTTAATATGGCCCCTCTTAAGCAGGAAACATAAAAGAAAATTATCATTATTATTTATGTAATTTTTTTACTATTTTCAAAATAATAACCTTTATATTAAAATGACAATGTTGTGTGTTGTTTGTTAATCACAAATATGAGAACAATTTTTGCCCATCTGACCCTTGTGCCCTTCCCAGAAAAAACCTAGGATCTGCCCTTCATTACCGCACAAGAATCCCAACTGCTCTAACCATCTGGAACAGGTGCGACTGGTATCCCTAATCGGGGTATGTTGAAGGTAGTGGGGAGGGCAAGGAGATGGTGAGGAAGTTTGGGGTGGTTATTCAGATCTGGTCACCAAACACGTCTAAAGCTATTTCAAACAACGTTTCGATTCTGAAAGGTAGTCTTTCACCAGGACGATAATGAAAATATCTACTACTCTGGAATATGCTGCAAATATACTATGTATTATTATATTTGAAGTATTATTAATAAATTGTGAAACAACATAACTAAATCAAATGAAATATAATTGCACACGCCGTGGATTAAACCTGTGACCTCTGGATTTGCTATTTGAGAGCCTCACCCTTCGATCACGGAGGCCGTATATAACATATCATATTTATGATCATTTTTAGCAAATTTTAGAAATTTTGAATGAACTGTGCTGACTGAAACATAGAGCTAATCAATTAGAGGCTTTATATAGGTGCACACTAATAACTTGTGGAAGTGTATTCCGCTATTAAAACACAATAATCGGTGCGCATAGACCGGATTTTGTAGTTTCCGCTCGTTTGGCCTTAAGAGCGGTGGGGGCCAAATCGGACTAATTGAACGTACAATAGTGGAAAATATTTTTTCGCTTCATGTCTCATCTAAATATAGTACAAACATTAATGGATTGAAATTATATTGATTGCTCTTATTATTAGGTAATTTTATGTAGGTTTATTTAATAATAAAATCATAATCGTCACATCGACAATTTTATCTGCTTTGTACACTATTAAATTGCTTAGGCAGTATAATCGAAAATGCACTGGCTATGATTACCGTGAAGTGTAAATATGTATTATTATTGTCATGTAATTTATAAATAATCACCTAAGTCAACAATAAAATCTTTGTGCATGATCTATAAATAGATGAATATTTTTGTAATGATAATGAATGAATAATGTCATTAGTCATAATTAAAATAATTATGTCAGGGTGAAGATATGACATTTAAATACAATTAATCTGTAAGTATAATTGTATGGAAAATGTAAGTATTAATTTTGTTTTTCAAATGCGCAATAAAAATTGTTTTTGAGGAGATTGCGCCTAATGGTGACAAATCACTGTCCTTCATTTGTAAAAATATAAATGTACTTTGTAACTGATACCTTCCCATAGATTTTACCAATACATTATTGATCTGTACATGGTGTCTGGAAACTTGTGGCAAACACCTTTGGGTAATACTGGATGTTAAATTAAACTTTATTTATTTATTTACTAACGGAACAAGTCCAATTAACACGTTACATATAACACAAAGTTAATACAATGAGAAGTGTTACAATAAAATATGCTATTACAAAAATAGGGCACAAAAACAATAGAGATAATATCAAGTCAAGACAGGAACAAGGTTTTGATGGAGTTCACGACATCAGCCATATCAATACAAAATATTACTTGCGTAATGACTGACAAAAATCATTTAGGCTTACACCAAAAAATTCAAGGTCCTGACTTGACAAGTCTGGCCATTCTGGACATTGGTGAATGGTATCCATAATTTGTGGAGTGTTGATTGAGGAAAAGCAAATAATTATTTCTGAGTCTACGAGAACACTAGTCTATCTAATACTAATAAAGTAATCAACAAAGCCAACAAAATGCTGAGTTTCATAATCTGTATATCAAAAACATTCCACAACATAAAGACTATGTATTCCCTTTACACCACATATATCTACCCCCACTTAACCGTGCACACCAATCTGGACTCCTATCTACATAGCCCATATTGAAAGAAATCAAAAAAAAAAAATTAACCCATCCATTATGAATTAAACTCATTAAAATTACATCGAATCTATTAAATTTTACAACTTCAACTCCCTTCATACAGAAAATTAAATTTTTTATAAAATATATATATTTTTTTTAATTTGTTAACAGTGTTTCATATTAAAGCTCTCACAAATACTTTAACATGGTTGATACTATCACTAATTACAGACAAACACAACATTGATGACTTAATGGATAATATGCTTCACAGTATATTACAACAAGAACACTGTAAGTAAAGAATAATGTACATGTATGCACCTACATGCATACATGTATACACACATACATACACTTACATATACATTTCATAACAGTAACAGTAATTAGTTTTTAGAACAACATGATAGGGAGCTTTAAGTTTTGTTAACATTTGATTTGAAGGTGGCCAATTATGACATTGACAAATCAATGTAATGACTTTTATATGTCTCGTTAAAACTACGTCACATTCTCGGTAAAGGTGAGTAATACCCCAGCTTACTTTGAAATTTTTTAATATGTAACGGAATAAAATGTATAAGTCCGGAACCAATTCTAGGAACCTTGAACATGATTTGATGGAGTAGAAAATGGCAGTTTATTAAAGCATTAACAATTTTGAAAAGAAAATTTAAATCAATATTTAGTCTTATCTGTTCAAGGGTGCGTACATTGTAGAAATTTAGTCTATCGGTGTAATGAGGAAGTGATCGAGCTCGCTTATCACAATACGCTAGGTCTCGTTATTTAAAATTCTGAATGAAGCCTGTACTTGCCTGAGCATACCAATTTAATAAACAAACATATCCTGTCGAGATCAACACTACAAACCAATTTCTTTCATTTGCCCACATATATAACCAACATCATATAAAATTCCCCGTATATGTGTATAATTTATCACAAAATTTCTCAATGTAGATATTCTTAGCAATAATCTTCAGAAATAACGAACAGAAGTAAAGCCTACAATTAATAAGGGAGTATGGAATGCATCTGGAACATCTTCCATACTTATCCTATATTCCTCTTCCTGTCCCATTTACCTACTAATTAGTTTAAAGAAACAAAACTCCTATCCTCCTATATGAGTTTATATATAGGTATTTATTTGTAAGAAACAATCAGCATGTACAGGGTGTTAAGGGACGTACTTTACTTTAACCAGTGATTTGTGACATTATTTGGAGTAAAAAAATTTGAATGAAATTTTGGTCTCCGGTGACATTTTTTATGTTTTTTTCATCTAAAAACAAAAATATCATTTGGAGGGGTGAGATGTCAGGTGGTAACTCGGCTGATTGGCCAGTGATAGCCTCTTGGAAATTTTTTTAGTGTTGGTTTAAATAAAATATATATATTGAATAAAAAAGTTAAAAAAGGCGCCTTTTGATCACATTGTATTGCTTATATATTGTGTAATAAACAGCCAGCATGTACAGGATGTTAAGGGACGTACTTGACTTATTTTAACCAGAGATTCCTGATATTATTTGAAGTAAAAATATGAATTAAATTTTGGTCTCTGGTGACTTTTTTTTTGTTTGTTTATTTTTTTCAAATTAAAACATAAAAAAAACATCACTTGATGGGGTGAGATGTCGGGCGGTAACTCAGTTGAGTGACCAGTGATGAATAACTGAAATAAAAACTAAAACACAAATATTTTGTGTTTTTTATGAAAAAAATTTTTAGATAAACACAACCTTTTGGGTTACCTGTGCAGATGATCACATTGTATTGCTTTTCCACGAGTTTATATATAGGGTAGTTCCGGGGGAGATGGCCCTAGTAACTTTAAGACTCTACTGTGAAGGAATTATGATGAATAAAACATTTAATCACTATAGAACATAAACATTATTTATTGATCTTATCAAATATTAACGACAAATCACTTCAACTAATGAAAACAATATAATTTTAAACTTAAAAAAAAAAACTAGGACTGGCCATCTCTCCCAGAGTGTCTGGGGGTGATGGCCATAGTGTTTGGGGGGAGATGGCCAGTACTTTTTTTGCCTTTCCCTTTGCCCTTGTGACATTTTAACTCCATTATTTTCTTATTGCCGCAATGTCCTCAAACTCGGTGCAATTTTCATGCACCCAAAGCATGCAAATATTGCATTGTATCCAATCTTCAACTAATTGTGTCCTGTAATAATTATCACCGCAACCTTTGCAATTATCTTTTTCTCTATCTTTTACTAACTGTCCAATACCAACTGATTTAAAAAAATGATTTTTTTATGAAAAAATAAACATCAATAATAATAATATGAAGATTTGCTCAATTAATACCAGCAACTAATATTGTCAATAGATGTCTCATAAGTTTTAATTTTTCAATCCCGAGATAATAGTAGATTCCTGTTTTACCAGATTATTTTATTATTTGTTTTTCCAGACCGAAATTAGTAGATTCCTGTTTTACCAGATTATTTTATTTGTTTTACCAGACCGAAATTAGTAGATTCCTGTTTTCGATTAAAACAAAATAAAACATATAATAAATTATGTTTTTTGTGTTTCCCACATTTAAAATATAGTTTTAGCACAACAACATTGATGCCGGGTGTGGTCTTCGTCTGCGGTGCCGTAAGCGGTCGTGCAGACTTGTGCAGACTGCAGGGCGTGCATCGCACACGGGCGGCACGCTCAGAGGGCGGCATTGGGAAAGCATTAAACCGAGTGTTATCAACTCAGCAAACCGGGGTCGTCAGTTTAAAAATAGTGAAATTTTTATCTTTCTTAGCTTTATTTCAAATATTTGAACTTCTTTTTATACTGTCTTTAATTGCTTGAGTTGACAAGCTTTCTCTCATTTTTCTCAATAGCTCTACGTAGTCGGGAGACAATTTTAAATTACTTTACCTTTATTTTATTTTGTTTAGTAAGTTTATTTCGATTCTTATTTTATAAGTATTTTTTATATTACCCACGCACAAGCAATACCTTTGTGGGTTCCCTTAACTAAGATTTTAATAATCATTTTATATGTGTGCAATTTTGTAAAAAAAATATTGGGAAAAAAATTAAGGAAAAAAAGTTATGTTTAATAAATATGTACTGTATAATTTTACTGTGCATAATCGAAACCCCCAAAAAGGGCGTTCATAAATAAATACATAATACTGAAACCATTCACGTAAAATAACAATAATAGTTTGAATTTTTTTAAAAAATTTATTTCAGATATTCTCATTATTGTATTTTTTTGAAAATCCTCTAGCACCTATTCGACTATCGGTGGGCCTGCTATGTACATAGGTAGCATTATCACACCCAGTTAGTCTCCATCATTGTACAAGAAGAAATTTATGTTTTTAATGGCGGGAGTAGCTGTAGGCACCTACACGGGAGAATTCAAATGTTGCCATTTGCAATTTGCCAGGTTTCAAAATTAATCTTTCGCAATAATCTAATAGGTTAACACCACTGAATAAATATTTAAAAATAACACAAGAGAAAGAGAAAAAATAAAACCAGAATAAATGAATTACCAATCTATTTATTCTTGAGATTACGCTGCACCGTGTACTTATTTACCAGTTTACACAGTGTATTTATTTCAATTTGCAAAAGAGCAGCGGGGCAACCAACATAACGCGTCTACTCCGGGCAAAGTACAAAGTTTACAGAAGCAATGAGCCCCGAAGACAGTGGCTGGCTGCGCCGTGCATCTTGCGAATACACCTGGGCTGGGGTACCTACCCTGCCAGTACGAGCTGGAAAGCTGGAAGATCGCATATAAATACAGGGCTGGCCCAAATAATGATTTTTAACTATGTATTTACGACTGATTCACCAGATCAAGACAGAAACAATAAAAAACATTATTATGATAGGTACCTATCTACCTTTTTCATTTCCAAAATAAATAGCACTGTTCTTCGCCGAGATAACTTTTTACCAAGTACATACAGTACAGCTCGGCTGTGGAACGAACTGCCGGCCTCTGTGTTTCCTCCCTCCTACAACATGGGACTCTTCAAGACCCATGTTCACTCCTTCCTCTCCACAAAAAGACCCTCCACACAGCATCCCCAAAGAAGACATAGGCCCTGAGGGAAATTATTTTCTTCAGGGCCTCCTGTGTGGAGTTAATATAAAAAATAAAAAAACACATTTTGGTTCAATAAGAGTTGTTGTTTACTTTTTGAATTTATATACTAGATAAACAAAGTCTATTGTTTTATAATATTGTTTGTGGTTATGTTAACTTTAAAACGTATTATAACTCATATTTCAATGGTGTGGGTATCGTGAGCACATTCTAAATCGAAACTTTGGTATTCATTGGTTGAATTGTCTTTTTTATTTTATGTTACTTATCCCTCCCACTGCGGTGCAAGAGATCGGCTGGAGAAGTCAAAAGGTGTCCCTCAACCATCCACGTAATCCGTCTCCAAGACCTGGACAAACGTCACCCCATGAACCCGGAAACCCCTGCTAAGTCACTCAACGAATACGAATAAGTGAAACACTTTTCTGAATAGCCAGGTACTTCAAAACCTACATCTTCTCTTCTCTATTTCCCCCAGCCTCACAGGTTCTACAAGAAGAGATGTAGTGGTTCCATATAAAAATAAATACAAAATATCCAGGAATCTAAGTAA